>NC_136680.1:5069061-5344592 GCF_903797595.1 Erithacus rubecula | reverse complement strand
CTCGGGCAGGCGATGACGTCACCGCCGCTCGAAGCCCTTTGTGACTCTTACGAGAAATTTTGGGATTTTAAGAAAAAAAAAAGAGGTGGGGTTGAGAAAAAATAATTAAAAGAATGGGGTGTTTATGCCAAAAAATGAGAATTTTAGGGAAAAAAAGACAGATTTTTGGTGAAAAAAAATAAGAAAAAATTCTGGGATTTTGGAGGGAAAAAATGGGGATTTGGGGCAAAAAAAATTGAATTTTTGAAGAAAAAAATTGGGGATTTTTACACAAAAATCAGGAATTTTCAGAAAAAAAGTATTTTTTCTGAAAGTATACCGAATTTTTGAATGAAAAAAATATGAATTTTTGCATGAGAAAAACTAAGGATTTTTGGGGGGAAATTGGGAATTTATGGAGAAAAGAAATGGGAATTTTTAGGGAAAAAAAAAGTGGAATTTTCCGTAAAAAAGCAGTTACTTTTTGGAAAAAAAAAAGGAATTTTGAAGTAAAAAAATATGAATTTTAGAACAAAATAATCAGAATTGGAAAAGTGATAATTTGGGACACGTAAAGTGAAATTTTGGGGTGAAAAATGCAAATTTCTGGAAAAAAAACCCAGAGTTTTTGGTAAAAAAAATGGGGATTTTAGGAGAGAAAATGTGGAAATTTTAGGAAAAAAATCTTGGAGTTTTTACATAAAGAATCGAGGATTTTTAGGAAATGATTTGAGGAAATTTTCAGGGACACATTCAAAATTTTTGGAGAAAAAATAAGAATTTCAGGGGAAAAAATTGGGAATTTTTACATGAAAAACGGCAATTTTATGTCAAAACTCATGAATTTTAGGAGGAAAAATTGGAACTTTTTAGAGGGAAAAAAAAGGGAATGCTGAGAGAAAAAAAACTTTGGGATTTTTAGAGAAAAATGTGGCATTTTTGGGAGAAAAAATGGGAATTTTTGGAGAAAAAAAAATTTTAGGGAGAAAATGGGGAAATTTGGTTGAAAATTTTGGAATTTTTGGGAAAAACCTCTGAATTTAAAAAAAAACCTGTGCATTTTTAGATCAAAAATTGGGAATTTTTGAAGAAAAAAAAATGGAATTTTTGAAGAAAAAAAATGTGGAATTTTTGGGGGAAGAAATTTAGAATTTTTGAATTTGGAAATTTTTGGGGAAAAAACAACGATCTTTGGAGCAAAAAAAATGGGTTTTTTGGGAGAAATTTGGGGATTTTTTTGGGCAAAAAATTGGGGGTTTTTGTCTAAAAAATGGTAATTTGGGGGAAAAACTGGCAATTTTTGGAGAAAAAAAATTGGATTTTGGGGGGAAAAATTATGGATTTTTTGATTAAAAAATTAAAATTTGGGGGGAAAAATTGGTAATTTTTTATGTACAACTTGCCTATTTTTGGAAGAAAAAAGTGCAGAATTTTTGGGGAAATTGGGGATTTTTGGGCACAGATTTGAGGGTTTATGGGGGGTTTGGGGGTTTTTGAGGTTTTTGGGTTGGTTTTGGGGAGGTTTTGGGGGTTTTGGTTTGGTTTGGGGGGGTTTGGGAAAGGTTTTTGGGTTGGTTTTGGGGAGGTTTTGGGGGGTTTTTGGGTTGTTTTTGGGTTGGTTTTGCAGCTTTTGGGGGGGTTTTGGTTCCGATTTTGGAGGTTTTGGGGGGGGTTGAGGTTTGTGGGTCGGTTTTTGGAGGTTTTGGGGGTTTTGGTTTGGTTTTGGAGGGGGGGGTTGGGGAGGTTTTGGGTGGTTTTGGGTGGGTTTCTGAGAATTTGGGGTCGGTTTGGAGGTTTTGGGGGTTTTGAGGGCGGTTGGGGAGGTTTTGGGTGGTTTTGGGGGTTTTGGTTTGGTTTTGGGAGGTTTTGGGGGGGGTTGGGGAGGTTTTGGGTGGGTTTTTGAGGATTTTGAGTCGGTTTGGAGGTTTTGGGGGTTTTGAGGGGGGTTGGGGAGGTTTTGGGTGGGTTTTGGGGGTTTTCGTTTGGTTTTGGGAGGTTTTGGGGGGGGGTTGGGGAGGTTTTGGGTGGGTTTTGGGGGTTTTGGTTTGGTTTTGGTTTTGGTTTGGTTTGGGGGGTTTTGGGGGGGTTGGGGAGGTTTTGGGTGGGTTTTGGAGGTTTTTGGGTCGGTTTTTGGAGGTTTTGGGTGGGTTTTTGAGGATTTTGGGTCGGTTTTTGGAGGTTTTGGGGCACTCACGGTGATGAAGCCGCCGCCCTTCGACTGCCCCGGTCCGGGTCCCGCATCCTCACGAGCTGTCAATCTGAGCAAGGGGCGGGGCCAAGTGAGAGGGGTGGGGCCTCGAGTGGCCACGCCCACAAACGGCGAAATTCACGGGAAATTCGGGCAAAAATCACAGGAAATTCACACAAAAGTTACACAAAATTCAACCAAAAATCAGGCAAAATTCACTCGAAATTTAAACAAAATTTACACAAAATTTACACAAAATTCACCCAAAATCCAGAACTAATTTACTCAAACGCCACTCAAAATTTAGCCAAAATTTAACCAAAATTCACATAAAACTCATTCAAAATTCAGCTGAAATTTGGCCAAAATTCACCCAAAATTCTACCAAAATGCACCCAAAAATTACTCCAAATTCAGCCAAATTTACATTAAACTCACTCAAAATTCATCCAAAATTTACCAAAATGTTACCAAAATTCTGTAATAATTCACACATTCAAGCAAAATTCACACAAGTCACTTAAAATTCAGCCAAAATCCATACAATTTTCGAGCAAAATTCAGCCAAAATTCAACAAAAAATTATCCAAAATTAGGCCAAAAATCAAAATTCAGCCTAAATTCAACCAAAATTCACACAAAATTCAACCAAAATTTACCCAGAATTCCACCCAAATTAGACTGAAACTCACATAAAATTCAGCCAAAATTTAGCCAAAATTCAGCCAAAATTCACCAAAATCCATCCCACATTTAACCAAAATTCACACAAAACTCACACAAAATCCCCCCAAAATCCCCTCCAGGTTTCCCCAGGTGCCCCCAAACCCCCTAAAATCCCCAAATTTCCCCCGACGTTTTTCCCCATTTTCCATCCAAATTTCTTCAATATTCACCAAAATTTCCCCATTTTTCACCCAAATTTTCCCATCTCCCCGCACTTTTAACAAAAATTTCCCCATTTTTCACCCAAATTCCCCCATTTTCCCCCTGCCAGATGTGTCCCAGGAGCCCCCAAAACCCCCCAGGTGCCCCCAAGCCACCCAAATTTCCCCATTTTTTCCCCATTTCCTTCCCTCCAGGTGACCCCAAATCCCCACCGGGTGACCACAGGTGTCCCCAAACCCCATAAATTTCCCCATTTTTCATCCAAATTTCCCTATTTCTCACCTAAATTCCCCAATTTTTTTCCCCGTTTTCTCCCAAATTTCCCCATTTCCCCCCATTTTTTTGCCATTTTCTCTCCCAGGTGACCCCAAATTTCCCCAAATTTCCCCGTTTTCCACCCAATTTTCCCCATTTTCACCCAAATTACGCCAATTTCTTCCTCCCAGCCCCACCCAGGTGTGTCCCAGGCATGTCTCAGGTGTCCCAGGTGCCCCCAGGTGTGTCTCAGGTGCCCCCATTTTCCCCCCACCTTCCCAAAGTGCTCAAAGATGCCCCCCAGCATGTCCTGTGTGGGAGCCCAGGGCATACCCTTGGCCTCCTTGGGGGTCTCAAAACCCCCCTGGCAAGGGTCTCAAAGACCTCTGAGTGAGACCCTGGTGTCACAGGTGCTGAATTCTAACCCCTGGGGGAAGTTGTCAGCACAAAGAGAATGGAAACAAGCTACCAAAATTAGTAAAGTGTAAATTAGACCTTCAGAACATAGATAAATAGGTTTCTTGGAATGTTTATGATAAGGGACACGTGGCCAAGATGGAGAATTTGGGGGGTGGACACCTTTTCCTCCTCCTTCTCCATGTCATCCATGTTGGGTGACACGTTGGCACTCTTGGATTGGATGGGGTCAGGGCTGGACCATTTAATAAAATTGTATTGTATTGGGAAAATTTTGTAAACATGTAATACGTAGTACAAACTATATAAGATAAGCCCTGCCTTCAGCAGGCAGGTTCCACCACGAATGCCAGGCTGAGCAGACCCTGCTGGCCAAGCAAAAAGTCCCTGAGATAAGAAATGCTAAATAATCCTTGGAACAAGAGAAAACCATCTCCTGCAATCTCTCATTGGCTGCTTCAGGGAGAATCAGGGTTTGAACCACCTTCATGTCCCTCTGGGGTGATCTTGGGGCAAAGGAGAAACCCCAGACTGGGACAGTCCTGGGTGATGTTGCAGTGCAGGGAGCTCACCTGGAGCCACACGGGCCCCCTGAGCCCTTCTGCAGGGGGCAGCCATAGCAGCCAGGGAGCTCTTCTCAGCCTGGGGGGGGGAAGAAACAGTGAAAAAACAGAGAAAAACGGTGAAAAAATGACGAAAATCCACCCAGAAATGAGCCAAAACCAACGAAATTCCACCCAAAAATCCAACCCAAAAATCCACCCAAAAATGGTGAATTCGACCCAAAACCAACAAAAATTCCACCCGAAATTCCACCTAAAATCCACCCAAAAATGGTGAAATTCAACCCAAAAACAACAAAAATTCCACCCGAAATTCCACCTAAAATCCACCCAAAAATGGTGAAATTCGACCCAAAAATTTCACCCAAAAAAAGCAAAAAGTCCACCCCAAAATGAGCCAAATCCACCCAAAAATCCATCCAATATCATAAAAATTCCACCCAAAGTATGGCAAAAATTCCGCCCAAAAATTATTTTAAAAACCACCCAAAACTGACCCAAAATAACCCAAAATTGGGTGAAATGGACCCGGAAACTAGTCCAGGTGAGCATAGTAAAGGGAAAATGTAGAGAAACGGTGAAAAATTGAGAAAATACATCCAGAAATGGTAAAAATCCACCCAGAAGTGACCCCAAAACAGCAAAATTCCACCCAAAAATCCAACCAAAAATTGTAAAATTTGACCCAAAAATCCACCCAAAAATGACAAAAATTGCACCCAAAAATGACCCAAAAAGAGCAAAATTCAACCCAAAAATCCAGCCAATAATCCACCCAAAAGCAACTCAAAAGTGGAAAAATTCAACCAAAAATCCACCCAAAATTGACAAAAAGTCCGACTAAAAATGGAAAAAATATCACCCAAAAATCCCACCCAAAACTGGAAAAATTCCACCCAAAAATCCACCCAAAAGTGACTCAAAAGTGGCAAAAATTCAATCCCAAAAAATTGCAAAAATGCCACCCAAAATGACCCAAAATTGGGTGAAACAGACCCAAAATCCAGCCCACGTGGGCACAGGTGAGGGGAAACGGGGAAAAATGGGGAGAAAGGGTGAAAAAATGGCTAAAATCCATCCTGAAATGGTGAAAAAACAGGGAGAAATGGGGGGGAAATGGGGAGAAACAGGGGGAAAATAGAGAAAAAATCAAGAAAATTGGTGGAAAAAAAGAGAAAAATGGTGAAAAAATGGAGAGAAACAAAGAAAAAATGGAGAAAATTGGTGAAAAAACAGCGAAAATCCATCCAGGAATGGTGAAAATCCACCCAGAGTGACCCAAAACAGCGAATTGCACCCAAAAATTGCACCAAAAAATGACCCAAAAATGGCAAAAATCCCACCCAAAATTAGAAAAAAATCCACCCAAAAATTGCAAAAATTCCACCTAAAAAATGACAAAAACTCCAACCAAAGATGACCCAAAAAGTGCGAAATTCAACCAAAAATTCAATGCAAAATTGAAAAAAATCCACCCAAAAATCCAACCAAAAACGGCAAAATTCCACCCAAAACTCCACCTGAAATTGGCAAAAATTCTACCCAAAAATGACCGAAAAATTACTCAAAAATGCAACAATAACAACAACAACAACAACAACAACAACAACAACAACAACAACAACAACAAAAAGGTCCTGGAAGATACATTAAAAAAAAACCGCTAAAAATCCCTCCAAAAAAAAAAAAAAAAAACTGAAAAAGACCCCTAAAAAATTCCAAAAAAATTCCCACAAATTCCCCAAAATACCCAAAAAAAAATCCCTCAAAATTTCCACCTGGTTTAAGGTCCGGAAGGTGAAAAAAAAAACATAAAACAAACCTCCAAAAAAGTCCTGGAAGATGCATTTTAAAAATGCTAAAAATCCCCGAAAAAAAAATTAAAAAAAAACCAAGGAAAAAATTCCAAAAAAATTCAAAAATTCCCAAACAATTCCTCAAAAATTTCCACCTGTTTTAAGGTCCTGAAAAAACACAAAATACTCAAAATAATGATGAAAAGTTCCTGGAAGATACATAAAAAAATCTCAAAAAAAAAATCCAATAAAAGCCCTAAAAAATTCCCCTAAATTCTCACTTGTTTTCAAAGTCCTGAAAAACCACAAAATACTCAAAATAATGATGAAAAGTTCCTGGAAGATACATTAAAAAATCTCTAAAATTACAAATTTTTAAAAAATCAAAAAAAAAGCCCTAAAAAAATTCCCAAAATATTCCCCAAAATTCTCACTTGTTTTCAAAGTCCTGAAAAACCACAGAATACTAAAAATAACGACAAAAAGGTCCTGGAAGCTAAATAAAAAACCCTGCTAAAAATAAAAAGAAAAAAAAAAAAATCCACGCCCCCCCCCCCGCATAACCTATCACCCTCCACCCCTCACCTGCCCCATCCTGCTCGCCCAGCTTTGTCCTGGTGCCGCTGTGGCCGCGTCCCCTCCTCCTGCCCTCGGAGCTCAGGAACCGCTGCAGGGTTCGCTCATGTGCCCTCAGGCCCCTGTGGCTCCTTGGGCACCTTGGAGGGGGTGGACAACGCCCTCTGGGACAGCGAGCGGCGCGCACTGGCCTTGGGGACAGCCCTGTCCCCGGCCTTGTCGCCGTCGGAGTTGGGTCGGCTCCAGGAGCGTTTCCAGCCCTGCAGTTCACCCACCGCCGGCTCCCCGGGGATCCCCCGCCCGTTTTGGGGTCCCGCTCGGAGGTGGTGGCAGTCGTGGTGCGCCACTTGCAAGTCTTCAGTAGGGCGGGAGGCTCGGGGGTGTCCGCGGGGCTTCCATCTCCGCGAGTGGTGGGAAGAGAGTCAGTTTTGGGGGTTTCAGAGGTTTTGGGGGCGGATTTGGGGTTGGTGGAATGGGAGGAGTTGAGTTTGCGGGGTCCTTGGGATGGATTTGGGGCTGGTGGGACAAGGGAAGCATTTTGTGGGCTGAATTTGAGACTGATGGGATGAAGAATAGTTTAGGGGGCTCCAGGGCTGGATTTGGGGGTGGAAAGGGAGGCACTCCCAGCCTGGCATCCCCATCTTGAGGGCTCCCAATTTGTGGAGTCCCAAATCCCCGAGGTGTCCCTGCCCACCCAGGGGTCCCAATTCTTTGGGTTCTCCTGCCCACCCAAGGGGGTCCCACCCAGTGGGTGCCAACGCCAGCCCTTGCAGCCCCCAGCCCTGCCGGAGACAGCGTGAAAGGCGCCCCGCCACCCCCGTGCCCCGTGCGCAGGTGGGACCTGATGCGCTTCCCCTCCCCCTTCCCGCTCCTCCTTCGCATTGGGGACACCTCTGATCCCCCCTTTGTCACCCTCGTGTGCCACTCAGCCGAGAGGGACTTGGCACTGCACAACCCTCTCTCTGTGCCATCCCCGCGGTGGAACCTTAGCTTTTTGTCACCGCCACCCGACAATTTGTCACCAGCACCCCAAAGCGGAGAGTGGCCCACATCCTTACGGGGGGGGGGGGGGGGGGGGAAAGGGTGACAAAATTTTTGGGGTCACCCTCGACCACTTCCACTCCCCCTCATCCCCCCCGAGAATGTTGATGGACCCCGCAACCCCCGCGCTGCAGAATCCTCCGAGGGGACCTTGGGGATTTGCGGGGGTGCGGGGTCGCGTCCCTCGTCCCCGCGGTATCTCCGCTGCTGCGCCCGTGCTCGGCTCTGGTTCCTGTCGCGGCTTCCCCATGTGACTGGGCAGGAGTTTCAGTCACACTCTCACCTCCTCCTGAGGGACGTGATGTCCCTTCTCCCGCTGGGGACGCGCTGGTGACGCCTGGGGGGACACCGCTGGTCAGTCCTCGAAGTGACTGCGGGGTGGTTCCTGGAGTGCCCCTGATGTAATAGCTGGGGGGGCCCGCGATGTTCATTTTGGGATCTCCAGGGTGGACCCCGAAGTCCCTTCCCATCACCACAAAGTAACCCCTCCAGCCCGTGCCTCAGCTTCCCCTTCCATCCACAGGGACTATCCAGAGCTAATGTTCTTGAATTTGGTTTTCTTGGGGGAGTTTTGGGGTTGGGGCTATTCAGATGGACTGGTGGGCCAGTGGGATGAGCCAGGGTGTGGCCAGGTTAGGTGGTCAGGTGGGCTGGAGGCTGGCCAGGCTGGGGGGGCTGCAGAGCCAGGGGCCATCCGGACCACAGTCCACTGGGATCCATTGGGCTGGTGTTCATCTGGACCAGTGCCCATCCAGAGTGGGATCCAGAGCTCTGCAACACCTTGAGGCATGTGGGGATACCTTGGGACGCGGGCCCAGGACCCCAGGGACTTTGTCTTGGGGACTTTTGGCCCCAGGGCCATGTGCCCCACCACAGGTGGGGGAAAGGGACATAGGGGGCAGGACAGGGACACAGGGAGCAGCTGAGGACAGGGATTCACAGAGGGGACAGGGACACACAGAGGGGTGACAGGGAGCCACAGCAACAGATGGGGACATACAGAGGGGAGACAATGTCACCACACCTGTGACAATGCTGCCACCAGGACACCTCCGGTGATACCCAGCACGGGGCCATGTGACCCCATGGGTGACAATGACCCTTGCCATGTCCCCAGCCTATCCTCAGGGGCAGTTAAGTTCCCCTAGGTGCAGCGTGCAGGTGGCTGTGGTGGCTGTCACTTGCTTCCAGGCGACTTGTCACCAGCTGAAAAAGTTCCTCATCCCGCCCAGGTGGGTGTTGACATTTGGCTGACACCACAGTGGTGTCAGTGAGGACCTGGTGGCATGAACTACATCAGGCAGTGCTTTGTCATGGCCAAGATGAAGGTGCTGGTGGCACTGTGGTGGCACAGATGGTGGCATTGATGTTGTCCCAGTTCCTGTCCCTACCCATGTCCATGTCCCGCCATGTCCCTCTGGAGGTCTCTGTCCCCCCAAGTCCCCATCCATGTTCCCCATGTCTCCCCAGGTCCCCATCCATGGCTGTGTCCCCATCCATGTCCTCCCTATGCCCCCATATATGTTTTCGTTCAACACGTTTATTTTTACCCCAGTTTCACAGGTTTCAAAGGGAGAAACAGAAACCTTTCAAGACCAAAACAAAATCATTTACATGTTCCTGCCATGCACTTGGGTGGGTGGAAAGAACCTTTTATGGAGGGGTTTCCACCTCACCATCTCTAAAATTGTGGGCTTTTCTCCAATCTGTCCCCATTTGGCTATGGAAGATGCTGGGCCAGAGAGAACTAAAACAATGGATTTATGTTGGAGATAACCTCCAAGGCCATCCAGTGTCACTTGATGCCACCAGAAGAAGCAAAACCTGAGATTTTTCTGGGATCAGAAGTTGACAAATCAAACTCTCCACAATAGATTTCTGATATTGGTTTGTGGATGTGTCCAGGTGCCCATGGGGAGCCAGGAAGATGTGGAGGTGCCCAGCCAGGGCAACCAACATAGACCACTGGCACCATGGATCACCAGAACTGCCCACCAGGGCTCACTGGGGATCATCCAACACGGATCCTGCCATGGGGGATGGAGTTGGAGCAGCGCCCAAAGCTTTTCCCACACTCGGAGAACTTACAGGGCTTCCTTTGAGGTGGCTCCGTTGGTGTTGGGTCAAGGATGAGCTCTGAGAGAAGCACTTCTCACACCTGGGACACTTGTAAGGCCTCTCCCCTGTGTGGATGCGCTGGTGCTTGATGAGGCCAGACTTTTGCTTGAAGCCCTTGCTGCAGTCCAGACAGTGGAAGGGCCTCTCCTCTGTGTGAATCCGCTGGTGCAGGAGGAGATGGGAGCTGGTGTTAAACTTCTTCCTGCATTTATCACACTCAAAGGGCCTCTCCCCAGTGTGGCTCCTCTGGTGGACAATCAGTTCAGAGCTTGTCCTGAAGCTCTTCCCACACTGCCCACACTCGTAGGGCCACTGCCCTGTGTGGATTCCCATGTGGCGGATCAGGTGGCAGCTCCGGCTGAACCTCTTCTCACACTTGCCACACTCGTAGGGCTTTTCCCCCGTGTGAATCCTCTGGTGGACAGTCAGTTCAGAGCTCGTCCTGAAGTTTATCCCACACTCCCCACACTCATAGGGCCGCTCCCCTGTGTGGATCCTCTGGTGGGCAGTTAGGGTGGAGCTCTGGCTGAAGCTCTTCCCACAGTCGAGACACTCGTATGGCCTCTCCCCAGTGTGGATGCGCCGGTGGGTGACAAGGGCAGAGTTGTGCTTGAAGCCCTTCCCACAGTCAGGGCAGCAGAAAGGTTTCTCCTCTGTATGGGTCTGCTGATGCCTGAGGAGAGTGGAGCTGGTCTGAAACCTCTTCCTGCATTCCCCACGCTCACAGAGCCATTCCCCTGTATGGATTCTCCAGTGGCAGATCAGGCTGGAGCTATGGCTGAAGCTCTTCCCACATTTTGAGCACTTGTGGGGCTTGTCCCCATCCTGAAGCTGCTCATGGACCCCCAGCTCCGAGCTCCGGCCGCCTCCCTGGCCTGGGCTGGCTCTTTCCTCCTCAGGTCTCCATGATCTGCATTTGCAGTCTCCCCTCATACAGGACCTCCAGGGCTTTTCCTCCCCTTTGCATTCCTGCGCCATGGAGCCGCTGCAAACGGCCTCTTCCACGAGGTTCTGCTGCAGGGATTTGTCCTCCCTGGTGCCTGTCCTCAGCTCCTTGTCTGGGGCAGGAAGGACAAGGACAGGATGGGATTTGTCTCCGTGCCAGAGGGAAGGGGAAGGAGATCCCCCCGGGTGTGTCTCTGGCAGGACAGCATCAGTAGCAGAGTTGTCCTGCAGCCAAGGGAGATACTGGGCTGGGAGATGGAACAGGACACAGGGGGAAAGGGGCAGTGACTTCCTCCTCACCTGCCTGGGGCTCCCGGGCCATCTTCCTCGAGGCCTCTTCCTCCTCCATCCGGCCAAGGCTTGGGAAAGGCAAATCCTGGTTAGGGTACAAGGGCTGAGTGTATTGGTTTTGATCGTCCCACTGCCCAGGTCCAGCTTGAGAAGACACTGCCCCTTTCAGCCTCAGGGGGCCCGGAGCCCGCTCATCACCAGCCGCCCCCACCCCTCCAAGCTGCCGGCAGTCCCCGGCTCCGGGATCGCCCCTCCGGGCTCTCCTCACTCGGGGGCTCCCGCGTTCCACCCCCGGCTCTCCCAGGGGTCCCCAAACCCGATATCGCCCCCGCTCTCCGCCGGTACCGGGCGATAGCCTGGACCCCTCAAGATCCCCCAAGGGGTATTTGCGGTTCATCTTTGGGGTCCAGCAAGATCCAAATATCTCCTGCACACAAGAAAAACCTCTCGAAGACCCTCCGATGGATTTGGGGCGAGTCCACCTTCCCCGCACACCTGCGAGTTCCGGGGGGCTGGATGCTACCGAGCCTGGGGTAGCTGCGGCCTGAGTGGGCGGCCAGGGAAACCGCGTGGTTCTGCCGCTGCTCTTCTTCCCTCCTCCTCCTCCTCTTCCTCCCACTCCTCCTCTTACTCCTGTTCCTGCTCCTTTGTCCCTCCTCTTCCCCCCGCTCCTCCTCTTACTCCTGTTCCTTTGTCCCTCCTCTTCCTCCCACTCTCCTCCGCTCCCAGCCCGGCCCGGGCAGATGCCGACACCCAAAAGCAGCCGCGCTTTGCCCTGGGGGTGTCGCCGAACCGGCCCCGCCCCGCACGGCACTGGGAGGGATCCTGAGAGCCCCGGGAAGGAACTGGGAGCGTTTCCTCCCCCAGTGCCGTTCTTACTGGGAGCACTGGGAGGCAGATGGGAGCAAACGGCGCCCGGACCCGGCTACAGCCGGCGGTGGGCGGGCCAAACCAAAGGGCGTGGTTATGCAAATACAGGAGCGCTCGCGCGCTGTGATTGGTGGGCAGGGCCCGGTCACGTGAGGGCCGGGTGGCGGCCCGGAGCGGAGGCGGTGTACGGTGTGAGGGGAGCGGGATCGGGAGTACGCGACTCGGTACAGGAATATAACCGGGAATAGGGGCAGGGACCAGGAACAGGGGGGAGGGACCGGGAATGGGAATATGGGAACGGAACAGGGAATATGAAATGGAAATATGGTAACAAGGCAAGAGTATGGGACTGGGAGTATGGGAACGGCAACCAGACAAAGAATACGAGACGGGGAATGGGATCCGGATTGAGATGGGAGCAGGGTGGGACCGGGCGCGGAGTGGCGCGGGAACGTGTGGAGGGCAAGGGGAGAGAGAGTGGGAAGAGGGGCTGATGACGCCGGGAACATGGGGACAGTTCCAGGTAGGGGGTGCTTGATCAGCTGCTCCAGAACCTCTGCCAGGGTCTCGCAGCGACCCGGAGCCGCTGGGCCTGGGGTGCCCAAAGCACTCAGCAGCCCCCAAGTCTCTCCCAGGAACCCTCAACTCCCTCGAACCCAGCATCCCCCACAACCACGGGAAGTTGCCGCCATGTCGCCCATGTCTTAGTTCAATGTCTTTATTTTTACCCCGGTTTTGGGTGTTTTGAAAGGACAAAGAGAAATTAAGAGAAAATCCAGGCCACAGGGAGCCCGGAGGATGTGGAACCCCTCAGCCAGGTGTCTTCCCAACACAGATCACCAACAAGACAAATAACTAGGGCTCTGCCCAACAGAGGTCACTGGAGATCATCCAATGCGAATCCTCCCGTGGGGGACGGAGCTGGAGCAGTGTACAAAACTATTCCTGCACTCGGGGCACTTGCAGGGCTTCCATTAGTGGTGCCTCTGTTGGTGTTTCATCAAGGCTGAGGTCTGTTTGAGCTCCTTCTCACACTCGGGACACTCGTAGGGCTTGTGACATCACAGGGGTCAAGGCTGTGATGTGTTCTGGTGCCTGTGACATCACAGGGGTCAGGGCTGTGATGTGCTCTGGTGCCTGTGACATCACAGGGGTCCAGGCTGTGCTCTGGTGCCTGTGCCATCCCAAGGAGCGGGGCTGGCTGTGGTTTGTTTGGTGCCTGTGCCATCCCCAGGGCAGTGTCCCAGGGCAGCTCTCAGTGTCCCCAGCAGGTCACGCTGTCCAGTGCAGCCGTGCCAGCGGTCACTGCGCACTCGGGGCAGGCTGGGCTGGACGGGGCTCGGGGCAGAAACGCCGCCCCCGGGACTGGGGTCTCCCCCTGACTCTGGGCCCAGCCCTTGGTGGCTGCGCCTTGGGCAGGGCACGGGGCTGCTGCTGGCCCAGGGGTACAGGCCTTGCCCCCTGCCAGCTGCCTGGGCCCCTCTCATGCCTGTCCCACATCCCTGGGGCTCCTGTCCCTGATGCTCCCCAACACCTTCAGTGCCCCCATCAAAGCCCCACTCAACCTCTGCGCTGTGACCTCTGGAAAAAGAGGAAGAATGAGAAAAAGGAAGTGTTAGTTGACCGTGGCTGGATGCCAGGCACCCATCGAAACTGCTCTGTCACTCCCAGAGATGGACAGGAGAGAGAAAATAGAATGAATCCTTCATGGGTTGAGATAAGGACTGGAACATTCAGCAAATGCCATCATGGGCAAAACAGGTTAGAAATTAGAGATAGCAATCAAGTTTATTCCTATCAAAATAAGAGCAGGATAGTGGGAAGTAAAATAAAACTTCAAAAACACCTTCTGCCCATCCCTCCCTCCTTCCCAGCCCTTCGTCCTGCCCCAGTGAGTGCAGGGATACAGGGAATGGGGGTTTTGCTCAGTTCATGTGTTGTTTCTCCTGCTGCTCAGGGAGAGGAGTCGTTCCCCTGCTGCACCAAGGGGTCCCTCCCAGAGACGCTTCTCCATGAACTTCCCCAAGGTGAGTTCATCTCACAGACAGCAGTTCCTCACAAACTGCTGCAGCGTGGGTCACTTGCATGGGGTCACAAGTCCTGCCAGGACCCTGCTCCAGCGTGGGGTCCTCTCTGCACGAGTTTGCAGATCCCTGCCAGGTCCCTGCTCCAGCACAGGTTTCTCATGGGGTCCCAGTCTCCTCTCAGGCATCCCCCTGCTCCGGCACGGGCTCCTCCAGGCGCTGCAGGTGCATCTCTGCACTCCGTGCCCTCCATGGGCTGCAGGGGCCCGGCTGCCTCAGCACAGACTGCACCATGGAATGTCAGGGCAATCAGCTTCAGCCCCTGGAGCAGCTCCTGCCCCTCCTCCTGCCCTGCCCTGCCTGTGTGCACACTTGTTCCTCTCTCGTGTTCTCACCGTGCTCTTCCCTGGCCACAGTTAGAACTACATGATAATCAGTTTTCTTTTTCTTCAGTCTGTTATTCCAAAGGCGTTATTACCATTTCTAACTGGCCCAGCATTGGCCAGCAGCTGGTCTCTTCTGGAGCTGGCTGGTGCTGACTGCAGGACATGGAGGAGCAGCTGCTTCCAGCAGCCTCTCGCAAAAGGCACTGCTGAAGACCCCCAGATCAAAACCTGGCCATGCAAACCTAGTGTAAGTATGGTAGGGTTTTTATTACTACTAATTCTTATTATTGCTTATAATTCTTATTATTATTGCTAGTATTTTAGTATCTTTGACTATAATAATAGTGGAACTCGAAACAAAAGTTCTTAAATGCAAATAGAAGTTAAAATTTTGACATCTCCTTGTCCTGCCATGTTCTGTGTCAGTGCTGTGTGCTGCCAAGGCTCCCTATTTCCCTGGTTTGGAAAATTTAATGCTCACATTCATTGCTCATATGTCAAAAGGAGAGGGCTCATTCCAATCAAATGCATTGCCTGAACTCTTCTAGTCCCAGCTTTCGAAGCTTGTATTCTAACATTGATGACTTTCTTGGCTTCTGTTAATATTTGTGATTTTATTAACAAAATGTTCTCAGATGTGATTTTTCAAGATTCTGTAATCAGCTTTCAGTTTTTCTCTTGCATTTCTTAATGGTGTGTCACAACAGAACATAGCATTTTGGGTGGGAACACTTCAGTCTGGGATAGGATCGTCTCAGCAGCAGCTGGTTTTGCACATCTAAGCAGAGATAAATGAACTGAACATTCTGTCTTGTTGCAGAACCCCTGGTGCCCAGCTCGAGGGAGCTGCAGTGGGAGCTGGTTGTGCTGGGGATGGGGAATGGCAGGAGCTCCGGCAAGGGGCCAACAATGGACACTGACCCTTTGCTGAGCAGGGCCTTGGGGCCCTTCGGTGGTGGGTGGTCATTGCCTGGGCACACCGGGACTCTGTGGGAGCCGGGAACAGCGAGAGAACCCGGGCCATCACTCACCAAGTGCAACCTGGTCCTTGGGCAAAAACCACCCCACAGACAGGGTTGTCTTTGCTGGAGGCAGAGTTCACCCAAACAGTTTTTTCTAACATGCCCCTCAGGTGTACCACTGGAACCTTATCTCCATCTGGTGCTCCCAAGGGCTCTGATTGGGCAGGGCCTTCTTGGTTAGTGGAACCTCGGGTATTCACTAACCATGTGGCCTTTGGTAGATTGATCTCCCAGTTCTTGAAAGCCCCCCCACCGAGTGCCTTTAAGGTGGTTTTAAGCAGACCATTGCATCGTTCGACTTTCCCAGCCGCTGGTGCTTGGTAGGGAATATGGTACACCCACTCGATGCCATGTTCTTTAGCCCAGGTGTTTATAAGGCTATTTTTGAAATGAGTCCCATTGTCTGACTCAACTCTTTCAGGGGTACCATGTCTCCAGAGGACTTGTTTTTCCAGGCCCAGGATGGTGTTCCGAGCAGTGGCGTGGGGCACAGTGTAGGTCTCCAACCATCCGGTGGTGGCTTCCACCATGGTCAGCACGTAGCGCTTGCCTTGGCGGGTCTGAGGCAGTGTGATATAGTCAATCTGCCAGGCCTCTCCATACTTATATTTGGACCATCGCCCCCCATACCAGAGGGGCTTCACCCGCTTGGCCTGTTTGATGGCAGCGCACATGTTACAGTCATGAATAACCTGAGAGATGCTGTCCATGGTTAGATCCACCCCTCGGTCTCCTGCCCACTTATAGGTGGCGTCTCTGCCCTGATAGCCTGAGGCATCGTGGGCCCATCGAGCCAGGAACAGTTCTCCCTTGTGTTCCCAATCTAAGTCTATCTTTGAGACCTCTGTGCAGCCTGATCTACCTGCTTGTTGTGCCTATGTTCTTCATTAGCCCGACTCTTGGGAACATGGGCATCCACATGACGAACTTTCACGGGGAGCTTCTCTACCCGAGTGGCAATGTCTTTCCACTCATCAGCAGCCCAGATTGGTTTTCCTCTATGTTGCCAGTCAGCCTTTTTCCACCTTTCCAGCCAACCCCACAGAGCATTGGCTACCATCCATGAATCAGTGTAAAGGTAGAGCTTTGGCCATTTCTCTCTCTCAGCAATGTCCAAGGCCAGCTGAACAGCTTTGAGTTCAGCAAGTTGACTCGATCCACCTTCTCCTTCGGTAGCTTGTGCAACCTGTCGTGTGGGGCTCCATACGGCAGCTTTCCACTTCCGGTTCATCCCCACAATGCGGCAGGAACCGTCGGTGAAAAGGGCGTAGCGTGTACCATCTGCTGGCAGCTGGTTGTACGGTGGAGCTTCTTCAGCCTGGGTCACTTGCTGCTGCTCCTCTTCATCAGCGAGACCAAAATCTTCACCTTCTGGCCAGTTTGTAATTATCTCCAAAATCCCAGGGCGATTCAGGTTACCAATACGGGCGCGCTGCGTGATGAGGGCAATCCACTTGCTCCATGTGGCGTCGGTGGCGTGGTGAGTAGAGGGAACCTTTCCTTTGAACATCCACCCCAGCACTGGCAGTCGGGGTGCCCAGTACTTCCTTTGTGCTGTGTCTTATGCCACTGCTTTATTCTGCTTTTAGAGTCTGGCTGTGAAGAGAAGTCCCCCAAGAAAGCAGAGCTTGCTGAAAGATCTGACATCCTGGCTCTAAAGAAGGGATGGAACAGCACACACTGCTGAAAAGATTCCAGCTGTTCTCAGGGCACAAAGAAAGCTGAAACTATTTTACTTCCTATTTGGTAGTCCATCTCTGCCTATATAAGAAAGCCCTGAAATGTCAGATTTCAATAAACTCAGTCTTAGACTGGTATTTCCTGTGCTGGTGATAGTCTTTTAAAGCCAGCCTTCTGCCTGACCTCTCTGCTGTTGTAGTTCCATGGGTTGTTGCCTCTTATCCCTTCCCATGGACAGGCCGGTGTTCAGCCATCTCCAGGACAGCAGGACCCCATCTCACATCACTGTGACCTGGGAAGACAAAAACTGTCACTCTAAATGTCCCTCCCTTCCTCCTTCACAGGCATTTGGCCCTGCCAGTGAGGTTTGCTGCTGATTGCTGCAGGAAAAAGGAGATCACTGTGACATTTCGGGGCATGTGGAACCAAGGAAACCCTTGTGACCCTGTGGGGCTTAATGGAACTGAGGGTCTATTGTGGCACAGCGGGGCCATGTGGAGCCAAAGCACGCTTGTGACCCTGTGGATCTAATGAGACCATTGTGACACTTTGGAACCTCATGGAACCAAGGGTCCATGATCACACTTTGGAACTAAGGAGACCATTGCTGAGAGTACAGAAGCTATGGAACCAAAAGTCCATGTGACTGAGCAAGATCTCATGGAACCAGAAAGATCATTGTGAAATTTTGGGGCCCCATGGAACCAAATATCCATTGTGACACTACAGAAACTAACAGAACCAAGGGGCCCTTTTGACACAGCAGGCCTTGTGGAACCAAGGAGTCCAAAGTCTAAAACATTCCTTGCATAGTTCTGCCTTGGGGAAGGGAAGCCTCCTTGGTGGCAACTTGGGCTTGGCATACCTTTGAGGAGTGTGTGTGTTTTCAATAGGAAAACTTAGGATTTTACAGGATTCGTGGGTCAGAGACAACACAAACTCCAGAGCTTCCATGCAACAACCACCTTTTTTATTGTTCAGATCCTTCTTATATAGGAGATTCAAGAGTGCCTGATCCAGACAGCTGATTGGTCCCAGCTCCCTGACCAGTGAGATGTCTGCAGCCCAGGGTGGGACGTCATTGGGTGAAGTCCCTGTCTGGGTTTGTATAAAACCTATCATAGTCCACCCTGGGGCTGGCCCGTGGAACTGGGCCAGGTCTCTTGTTTAAAACCAAATTAATTGCTCAGTACAAGCCAGCTGTACTGCGACATTAAGAGTTCTAAATTGCTTCAAAAAATAGAAAAACAAGAAAAACTCTGTTCGCCTGAATGCCACCAGTGCTCTGAGCAAAGCAGGTCCCAGGTGAGTGAGGAGAGACGGGATGGGGTTGGGGGATGTGGAGCAAGGTTGTCCACACTGGGTCAGACCTCAAGGCACAGCTTCTCTGACAAGGCCAGACCTCCTGAGGAGAGTCCCTGGATCAATATCAATCACCTCTTCTCTGAGGAGAACAGTAATAAAATACACCCTTTAAAATAGGAATGTCTATTTCCTAGAAGCTCTTTGAAATATTTCTCCTTAATGGCAGTAGATAACCTTCCCAATGAACTACATTAGACCAGAGGGAGATCAAGGCAGATCCATCGTTTTTCAGGACTTGATTCTAATGAGCTCTGTGGTGCATTTGGTGCTGAGCCCTTGAACCTCAGGACAAACCAGGAGTCAAAGTCAGAAGAAAAACCCAAAGTGTCTTGAAGCATTAATGAGTCCCACTGAGGGACCCCAACACAGGCTCCTCATGGACTCCTTGAAGGAGAGAAGTGGAGGCCATGATTGCACAAAAAAATCTCAGAGATTCCGTACGGGAAGGAAAATCCAAAGTATCTTAAAAACCTTGAGTATCTCAAAGCATTAAGGAGCCTCACTGAGTGTTAATACAAAGCCTCTCAAGAGGCTCGTTAGAGTAAATAATTGGAGGCCATGATTGCACAAACCTCAGAGAGTTGGTATCAAAAGGGAAACACCAAGTACCTTAAAAACCTGAAGCACTAGTAGCCCTGCTGAGTATTGTTACTGACCAAGAATCTCAAGGGACTAATTACAGCAAATAATTGGAGGCCATGATTGCACAAAGCTCTCAGAGACTCCAAGGCAAAAGCAAAATCCAAAGTCCTTTGAAAAACCTGCAGTCCCTGGGAGCATGAAGGAGCCCCCCAGGACGATTCCTGAACAAGGCTCCCAAGGGACTCCTTCCAACAGGTCCTTGAGACCTTTGGGATGTGGGGGAAAGCTGAGGGCAGGACAAGATGTGACAGTGCCCAGCCTTGCTGGGGCTGTGCCAGGAGGCCCCAGTGCCTCAGGACAAGGTGTCTCTCCCAGCCCTTGGTGGCACAGACCCTGCTGTGCCCCAGGGCACCAAGGCTTGGCTTCTCTTTGTCCCCACCTGTCACCATTGCCTCCAGTTTTCTGCTCTGACTGAGACCTGGGGATACTTTCTTAGTTGTGTCCCTCAGTGGGATCCATTAACAATATCAAAAACTTTGAAGTTTCTGACTTTGAACTCTAGAGAGGTTTCTGCAACTCCCTGTCAGGGACTGATGCTCAGGGCCACCTCCCTGCAGAAGGAGCGCTGGGCATCCGCCCTCAGCTGGGAGAGGCCATCGAGGAGAGCACAAAGGAAGGAGCTTCCTGCAGCCTGAGGAACTGCCCCTCCTGACCCAGTCTGACTGTTCAGCAGATGGAGTCGTGGGCCTGTCCCAGTCCGCACCAGCCAGAGAAGAAGAACCTGATGGGAGCAGCAGAGGGGTCTCAGTGCTGCATCCCCCAGAGAGCACAACCCCCATCAGCCATCAGAGAGCCCCAGCTGAGCTGGGGGTGTGCTTCATCCTGGACATCACAACCTGGCAGGATTCCTTGATGGTGCATAGGTGGCTGGGGAGAGAAGCAGCAGCTCAGATCCTCTATAGCCAGGGGAAAGAGTGTGTGGTATATGGGCAGCATGCCTGGGGGTGGAACCCCCAGTGAGGATGGGCATGGAACCCTGAGCCCATGTCCAGGACCTCAAGCGCATGGCTGGGATCCAGAGCCCATGGCCAGGACTCCCTGTTGAAGACAAGCACAGGACCCCAAACCCACAGCCAGGACCTCAAACCCCAAACAAGCTTGAATCCAGAGCCAAAGTTTCATTTTTAGGGTCCAAAACTGCCTGGCTTGTGTCCAAACCTTCATTTATATACTCCAAGTGCTGCTCTTAAGGTGTCGAGACAAATCCAAAGGGCTAAGAGCATCATTTTGAAGGCCTCAAGTCCAATTTGGAAGGCCCAAAGTCTCATTTGTAGAGACCAAAGTCTCATTTTTAAATGAGGCCCAAACCATCTTTGTAACTTCCAAAACCTCACTGTCAGGGGCCAAACTCCTTTTTAGGATTCAGTCTTCAATTTGGCAGGCTCAAAGCCTTCTTTTTAAGCCTCTAAGGAGACATTTACAGGGTGCCAATCCTTGGTTTATGGTATTGGAGCACCCCTAAGGGCACTAAACATAACTTCAGAGTTCAAACTCTCTTTTTCATTTCTAAAGACCCATTTTTAGGGCCCACAGTTTCATTTTTAGGACCCAACCCCTCATTTGTAAGAGTTCAAAGCCCTCTTTTACAGCTCAAAAATTCCACTGGAGTGTCCAAAGCCAATCAGTGCAAGATTCATTTCTTGAGGTCAGAGATTACCTCCTTTGCACAGTCCAAAGGATCATTTGTAGCATCTCACATATTCTTTTCTTGTAAAGACACTATTTTGGGGCAAAAATCCTCATTCCAAGTCTCCCATTCTCTCTTTTATTACTCACAGACATTTTTAGGGTCCACAGTTTCATTTGGAGGACTCAAAGCTCATTCGACAGATAGAAATCTTCTGTTACCCTTGCAAAGTTACACTGAGAAGGTCAAAAGCCTTGTGTTTTCTTCCCAAAGTCCTAGTTTTGGCTCCAAAAGCAGCTATTTTTAGGCTACAAAGCCTCAGTCTTAGTGTCCAAAGTCTCCATTTTAGTTTTGAACATCTCCTTTTGACAGTCCAAAGCATTGTTTTTCCTCTCCAAAACTTCCTTTTGTACTCTAAATGGGCATCTTTATGATCCAACTAGTCATTTGTAGGGTCCAAGCCACATCTTGCTTGTCCAAACCTCCATCTGCAAGATTCAAAGCCCTCTCTTATGGCCCCAAGCTTCATCTCTAGAATGCAAATCTTTGCTTCTAGTCTTGAAAGAGCACAGAGCTGCTAGTTCAATTTCAGAGAAAGTGGCAAAGATGCTCAGTGGGCTGGAGCACCACTCTCAAAAAGACAGGTTTAGAGTTTGGGTGTTTTAGCCTGGAGAAGAGAAGGCTCCAGGGTCTTCTAGCACCTTCTAGCCCCAAAAGGGTCTCCAAGAGAGCTGGAGAGTGACATTGCACAAAGGGATATGGAGTGACAGGACAAGAGGTAATGGTTTCAAACAGACGAAAATTAGGTTTAGATTAGATTTTGAGAAGCAATTCTTCCCTGAGAGGGTGATGAGGCCCTGGCAGAAGTTACTGAGAGCAACTGTGGCTGCCCCATCCCTGGAAGTGTTCAAGGCCTGGCTGGACAGGGCTTGAAGCTACCCGGCCTAGTAGGACATGCCCCTGTCCATGACAAGGGAGTTTGAACTAGATGATGTTTAAGGTTCCTTCCAACCCAAAACATTCTAATATTCTGTTATTCTGTGATTCTGTGATTTGATGATTGAAAGTTTCCTTTTTAGGGACCAAATACCTACTTTTAGGTCCCAGATGTACATTTTTAGAGTCCAGTGACTCATGGCTGCTCTGCTGCACCTGGAGCCTGCCCTGGCCTAGTGTCTCCATAAGCTCCAACTTCCTGGTGGAGATGTTGATGGTCACCTTAGAGAGACAGCACTGCTGGCTGGATTCTTTCAGGTGTCCGTGATACCCTGAGCCTGGGAGGAAGGTCACCTGGAGGGTGAATCAGGGCTTTCCCACCCCCTTCTCCAGCAGAGGCACCTGCAGCCACTTGTCTCTGAATAAGCACAGATGGCTGTGGAGTATGTCCAAGGATGGAGCCTCCATGGGCTCACTCAGTAGCTTCTGCTGGGGCTCAGCACCCTTTACACCTCCCTTTCTAAAAGGGAGCTAAAAGTAGTTCCTGCCAGCCTATCTTTCCAGCCTGCCCAGGTCCCTCAGGGCAGGGCAGCACAACCCCTGGCCTAAGCACCACTCTTTGAGTTTGCTGTCATGTGCCAATTTGCTGAGCATGTCCTCTGCCCCAGAAAACAGACCATTAGTTGAGGAAGATGTTAACCAGGATGAATCCCAGTGCTGTTCCTGGCACCACAATACACTTGGTGGCCCTGAGCAGCACCCTCAGACCCCAGCCTTTTTCAGTCCTAATCACTGTTGGCTCATTCAGTTCGTGTCCTTTTGAGTGACTTGAACTCCATATTTAAAAAAGAAGAGATTGCCAGTTGGGGACATACAAGCATGTAGCTTTCAAAATCCCATTACACAAACATCCCACAGTGGGTATTTCCACCAATTGCCCCAAAACCTCCAGAGAAGGAAACACCTTGTAAATGATACACACAAGGCTAGCAAGGGGTTTTAATTCTAGCTTTGTCTTTTCTGCTTGTTTGTTCCAAATGAGTGTTTTCTCCTCCTCTTTGCTGACTGGTGGCACTCTGTCATCTCCACAAAGCGTCTGCGGAGATCATAGCCCCATTGTGGTGATCTGCTCTGCTCTCTCTGCCTTGGCAGGGATTGCTCCCGAGCAGCACAGGGTGCATCAGCCCTCTTGGAGCTAGCATTCGAGGACCCTGCCGGTGGGTCATCCTTTAGGTCTTGGTCACAGTGTGGAGAACTTGTCTTCCACCAGCTCCTCCTCACTGACTGCTGGTAGTCCGTGATCTCCACAAACTGTCTGCAGAAGTCATAGCCCTGCTGTGAGGACTGGCTCTGCTCTCTCTGTCTTGGCAGGTGTTGTACCCACGTAGCACTGGGAGCAGGAGCCCACCAACAGCTTCTGCTGAAGGTCCCTGAAGCTCTGCCATCCTTGAGAGCATGGTCATGACCTGGAGGAATAGTTCTCTTTCTCTTCCTTCCTGTTGAGTTGTTGGAGCCACTGCTGGTCATGAACCAGCTGCAGTGATCATTGCCCCACTGCAGGGATCTGCTCTGGATCCTCTTCCTGGCACTTGTCCTCTGGCAGTTCATTGACATATTCCTACCAGGTGGGTCATGTGTCCCTGCAGAACCCGCTTGCTCACTGCTGGCCTGCCACTGACTGAGGAAGGAATGGACATAGGATGGTGTCAGAGAGGAAGCCACCATTCCTCCCATTTTCAAGTCAGAGTGGTTTCTATAGCAGAGAGAAGATTTCACCAAGGTCACCAATGGAAGATTTGATGGGAATCTTTCCACCAGGTCTGCCCCTGTCTATTCTTCCTACAGCCTCCATTTCACAGAATCCTAGAAAGGTTTGGTTTGGAGGGTTCCTTACATACCATATGGTTCCACCTCCCTCTACCATGAACAAGAACAGGTTGAACAAGTTGCTCCAACCTCCATCCAGCCTGACCTTGAACACTTCTGGAATGGGGCAGCCACACCATAGAGAAGCTCATAGACAACTTCTGCCAGTGCCTCACCATCCTTACAGGCAATAACTAATTTCTAATAACTAATCTAAATCTCTCTTTCACTTTGAAATTTTTGCTTCTTGTCTTATCACTGCATTCCCTGATAAAGAATCCCTCTCTATCTTTCCTGGAGTCCTGTCAGCATCACCTAGTTTCAAAGAGCACACAAGGAGCAGCTTACACTGGCCAGCACCCTAAAGCCCAGCAAAAGAAACACTGATATGATATAGTTCAGAATTGACAGTACTGAAGTAAGCAGAGAAGCACCCAGGAAGATGAGACGACAAACTACAAAGCTGGGAAAAGGAAACATATTCTGAACATATGACCCTAGTTATTACCTGGCATAGAACAGCAAATAGGCTTGCTGCCTGAGAACCGTGTGGATGCCACAATTATCCACAGACTCATCATCCATCTTGTACCATAGTCCATTGCTGGCCTGCAAAGAAAGTCATCCATCTCTGGAAAGGAACTGCAAGTTTTCTCCACAACACTGAAGAGAGAAAGCAGCTGAACAAAGAGTACACCAAAAATCCAAATCAGTCCTGAAGGAGAAACCTTGTTTCCCAAAAGCCTTGGATACTTGTAACACTGACAAGGAAGTTTGTCTTCTCAGTACACTTGACTCTATCAAGAAAGAAGTTGCTCTTTACCTTTGTGTAGCAGAAGAAGTGTCCATCAAGACAGGTGTCACCACTGTGCACAACAAGAGCATATAAGGAGTAGAGGAGTGGTTCTCCAGCTGTGTCAGTCATGTATGGACGAAGATTCAAGTACTCAGGATACTCAACAATCTTCAAAAAGATCAACTGAGATCAGAAATTATCCTGAACTACCACATGAAACAGCCCTTTAGCACATAATGATTTGGGAAACAGGAAACTGTTCTCAGCCAAAGCACCTCTGTTGGAGCAGAGTTAAGGATGGTCTTCTCATAGGAATTCTCCTTTCCCATAACAGAGCACAAAAATCCCAACATGAGCAGCTTCTGAAAGAGTGTACTGCTTTGGGGACTCTCCTGTTTTGAAGAGAAAGTTGCACTGCAGTTGCATACACACCTTGCTGATCTTCTTGCCTGTGTGGTCGGCAGCCCTCTCCAGGCACACTGTGAAGACCTTGGGCACACAATGGACTGTAACCCTCTTGGAGGCAGTTACCTTCTTCTCACACCTTGAAACAGAGCCAAGTGCTGAAATGAACCCTGTATTCATCCAGCAAGGCAACACAAGCTTTTGTGTCTCATGTATCCTTACAGTAATTTAAGGCCACTCCATGCCATAAGGTCACATTAAAAAAAACTGTGTCTCATTATTGTGCTTTAAACCTCCTTGAGAAGATGACTGTGCTCAACCACATGCAGCTCCTTCACATGCAATCAAGTGCTAATAAATTGTTAGAAGTCATCTTACTTGCTACATTTGAAGCAGTATTTTCCATCCAGCTTTTTGGGTGTCACAAAATCCTCCAGAGCTGTGGTGAGGGATGAGGGTGCCTGGAGGAGCGAGAAAAGAGCCTCTGAGCTGTGGGAAATGCCCATGCCTGAACACTTCCAAAGAGTTAACAAGAACATCTGGGGGGGGAAGGAAGGAAGGAAGGAAGGAAGGAAGGAAGGAAGGAAGGAAGGAAGGAAGGAAGGAAGGAAGGAAGGAAGGAAGGAAGGAAGGAAGGAAGGAAGGAAGGAAGGAAGGAAGGAAGGAAGGAAGGAAGGAAGGAAGGAAGGAAGGAAGGAAGGAAGGAAGGAAGGAAGGAAGGAAGGAAGGAAGGAAGGAAGGAAGGAAGGAAGGAAGGAAGGAAGGAAGGAAGGAAGGAAGGAAGGAAGGAAGGAAGGAAGGAAGGAGGGAGGAAGGGAGGGAGGGAGGAAGGGAGGGAGGGAGGAAGGGAGGAAGGGAGGAAGGGAGGGAGGGAGGGAGGGAGGGAGGGAGGAAGGGAGGAGGGGAGGAGGGGAGGAGGGGAGGAGGGGAGGAAGGAAGGATTTCCTTTTTGTCCCAGGATTTCCTGGGGTCATCAGGAGCTTCCTCTGTGAATGCAGAGATGAGTGCCATGGTCTCTGCAGAAGTAGGTACATTCTGCTTCCCACCCACCACTATGCTCCCATGTGCTTGCAGGATCCATTTTTAAGACAAATACTTATGATCTGGAAAGGTACAGGGGCCCTGGGATGGCTTGAAGCACAACTGCAAGCCCTCTTACTTTGATATCCAAAAGGACATGGAGGAAGGCCTTGTAGGAATCAGAAACTGCTTGGCACCTCAAGCATATGACTGGAAAGAAAATCAAAATGCTGAGTGAAGGAGGAAGTTAAATGATGGTGATATTTTATGCTCATGGTACCAATTGCACCAGTTACAGGATCAGGCATTTATCACAGGCAGACAGAAGGAAGGGTGGAAACAATGCCAAGGAGAACAATTGATGTAGAAACATTACCTCTGGATTTCAGAAAGCCCCCAAATATTTGATGGATGATGGTAGTTGTTTGAGAAGAGATGTCCACACTGGAAATGAATAGCAAGGCAGAGTTATCTGCCAAAAGTTTAGCTTGGAAAGCCCTGGGCATAAGTTTTCCTTGATGAGAGCACATCCAAGGAGTCCAGTGGGCTTGAGAACACAGGAAAGGATATTTACTTAAACTTACCCATTGCTTCCACTCAGACAAGCTCTCTGCATGGCCTCAAGAGCACAGCGTAAGAACTCATAGGCATCTCCAGCCATGTCAGGCTCAAATTCTTCTCCTATGACTAAGAAAGAAGTTATTACTTTTCACCTACAAGAAAGAGAGACAACCTGTCCAACCACCTGAAATTACCTACATTTGAGGTCTCTGACAACAGCCCTAGGCCAGATGACGTTGGCTGAAGAGCGCAGGACTTGCCTAACGTGCGCTTCCATGATGCACATCATGCAGAAGCCTTGCTGATGACCTGAAGAGGGAGGGAGGGAGGGAGGGAGGGAGGGAGGGAGGGAGGGAGGGAGGGAGGGAGGGAGGGAGGGAGGGAGGGAGGGAGGGAGGGAGGGAGGGAGGGAGGGAGGGAGGGAGGGAGGGAGGGAGGGAGGGAGGGAGGGAGGGAGGGAGGGAGGGAGGGAGGGAGGGAGGGAGGGAGGGAGGGAAGGAGGAAAGATCCTAGATTAGCACATCATCCATAGCACTGGGAAACCTGATGGAGATCTTGAACTTCTAAGAATAGTCTTCAATTCTCCCAAGTTGACAATGTCACAGAATCACAGAATGATTTGGTTGGAAGAAACCTCCAGGATCATCGAGTCCAACTCATGCCCTAATCCCTCAACTAAACCATGGCACTGAGTTCCACAACCACGGATGGTGACTCTGCCACCTCCCTGGGCAGACCATTCCAGTACTTTATCACACTTTCAATAAAAAAATTTTTCCTAACATCCAACCTAAATTTCCCTTGGCACAGCTTAAGACCGTGTCCTCTTGTTTTCTCAGTTGTTGCCTGGAGAAAGAGGCCAACCTTTCAGGTAATTGTAAAGAGTAGCCTTTGAGTCTCCTTTTCTCCAGGCTACACAACCCAGGCTCCCCAAGTCATTCCTCACAGAACTTGTGTTCCAAGCCCCTCACCACCCTCGTTGCCCTCCTCTGGATGCCCTCAGTTGTCTCAATGTCCTTCTTAAACTGAGGGGCCCAGAACTGGACACAGCACTCAAGGTGTGGCCTCACCAGGGCCAGGTGCAGGGGAAGAATGACCTCCCTGCTCCTGCTGACCACACTATTCCTGATACAGACCAGGCTTGGCCACCATGGCACACTGGTGGCTCATGTTCAGTCAGCTGTTGACCAATACCCTGAAGTCCCTTTCTGCCTGGGCACTGTCCAGCCACACAATCCCCAGCCTATAGCATTACAGGGGTTTTTGTGGCCAAAATGCAGGACTTGGCACTCAGACTTATTAAATGTAGTTTTCTTGGACTCTGCCCATCTATACAACCATTCCAACTGTTCCTAACAAGCCTTGGACATTTTAGTGCAGGGAAAACCTTCTTCAGAAATTATCTCAAAATTTTGGTGCAATAAGCTGAGAGTTTTTAACTTGCAGGAACAGAGATACTAGGCTAGAAAGAGGTGCCTTCCTGAAGATGGACATGCATCTTGTGTCATCTATGGACACACACAATGGGGGCTTGAAGAAAGGCTACTGTCCTTCTAAATACAGTTCTAGTTTCTGTAATCCTTAGGATGTGCTCAAGAGATTCACAAGGAAATATTCCTGAAAGTACTCACACAACTGGCTATGGTCACGAGAGAGCAGGTAGTTGGCCAAAGGTGGTGTGTATGTCAGACATTGCAGGATGACATTGATGTAGCAAGTACTGCCCAGGTTGCAGAGTCCTGCTCCAGGTCTCTGTCTTTGCTGCCAGTCCATGCAAATCTCCTCTGGGGGAAAGAGGATCCTTTGTGGCAGAGCCATTCCCTCAGCAATGCCTGCAGGGGAATGTTATTTGATGAGATGTGATAATATCGTTGCTTGAAAGCACATTCAAATGTTGGGTTCCATAGAGGAGCACCAAGAACAGCAGCTCTAACTGCCATGACAGAAACACTGGGGAAAGCCTAACAGCCCATTTATATCTACTGGTGTGGAAACAGTTTTGGGAAACAGTCTGATCCCCTGCTTAGTCTGCCAAAAGTCCTACAACCTCCCATTCTGATTTCTGGACCTCAGGCTACCTTCCTTTCCCTTTAGAGCCTTGGATTCTTCATTCCTTTTTCCTCATTGTAATGTGAAAAGAACAAACAAGTACCTATGAATGTCATGTCTTCCTATGAGCAATGTCCTCTTTCAAAGTCTTGTGCACTAGTGACAGAGTGACCAAATGCATTTTCCTGTGTCTAACCAAAATCACCTGGGTCAGTCTGGCTGCTCTCAGGATCTAGTTTGGTAGCACACTGACACTCAGGAATGAAGCACCAGCCATGTTGTCTCTGCGCATTCACAAATTTCAAGGCTGCTGACAAAACTTTTACAGGAATTATTTCCTTTTGAAGCCGTTCCTCTCAGGAACAGATGGAAAAGTTGTGGATGACAAAGGATCCAAATCCTGCTCCAGAAAAATCAGATGAGAACTAAACCCATCTCCTGTTGAGAAAGAAAATAAATGCAGCTTGAAAATTAAAGAACGCCAAATGTGGCCCACAGAACAGCTTTAACTGTCAGAATAAATTTTTTTTTTTTTTTGGTGCTTGTAGTCACTGCCAAAGACAGAGAGTGCTTGAAAAAATGCAGACGTGCAAGCAGCAAAGAAAGGAGCTGAGTTATCCTGAAGACCAGCTCAATCTTTGCTGGTCTGCTCTTCAGGATACCAAGTACGGGGCAGGTGAGGTCACAATGGCAGGGCAGGTGCCACATCTCTGCCCCTTTGTGACACAAAGCTGTGTGTGGACATCTCCTGTTGTGCCCACAGAACCCAGTGGCTCTACACAACCCAGGCAATTCTCACAACTGGAAGTCACTGGAACTCCCCTGGTGTGGGAGCCCAGGGCATACCCCTGGTCTCCTTGGGGGTCTCAAAATCCCCCTGGTGAGGGTCTCAAAGGCTCTTGAGTGAGACCCTGGTGTCACAGGTGCTGAATTCTAACCCCTGGGGGAAGTTGTCAGCACAAAGAGAATGGAAACAAACTACCAAAATTAGTAAAGTGTAAATTAGACCTTCAGAACATAGATAAATAGGTTTCTTGGAATGTTTATGATAAGGGACACGTGGCCAAGATGGAGAATTGGGGATGTAGACACCTTTTCCTCCTTCTTCATGTCATCCATGTTGGGTGACACGTTGCACTCTTGGATTGGATGGGGTCAGGGCTGGACCATTTAATAAAATTGTACTGTATTGGGAAAATTTTGTAAACATGTAATACATAGTACAAATTATATAAGATAAGCCCTGCCTTCACCAGGCAGATTCCACCAGGGATGCCAGGCTGAGCAGACCCTGCTGGCCAAGTAAAAGGTCCCTGAGATAAGAAATGCTAAATAATCCTTGGAACAAGAGAAAACCATCTCCTGCAATCTCTCATTGGCTGCTTCAGAGAAAACCAGGGTTTGGACCATCTCATGTCCCTCTGGGGTGATCTTGGGGCAAAGGAGAAACCCCAGACTGGAACACCTTGGCAAAGGATGCACTCACCAGCCAAGCTCCTGGCTGCAGCAGCCAGAGGAATTAAAGGTCTGGCTGGCTCACTCACAGTGCTGGTGGCTTCTGTGCCATTCTTCCCAGGTACTGCAATGTGTCCATGTGACTTGTGTAGCAAATCACCTGGGCTCTTAGGGCTCATTTCCAATTAATTTTCTTTGCCCTTAAGGTCAGCTTCAGGCTGACCCTGAACTAGCAATACCAAAGAAACACCTTCAGAAACTGTGTTGGGTAGACCTTGGATGGCTTCTAGCTATTCACCCACCCTCTCTCTCACCCTAGCTCTCCCTGCCAGCGTTTTAACACCAGGATTCTTTGGAATCCACGTCTCAAGAGAGCACATTGGAATCCAAAGCCTCATTTTAGCGTGTAAAATCCTCTGAGGGCTCTTCATGCCCAAAGTCTCATTTGGAAGTGAAACCAAATTATTTATAGGCTGTAAACCCCCATTTTTATTCTTTTAGTATCCATATATTTTAGTCTTGTTCTTAGGAACTACAATTTCATTTTTGATGTCCAGAATGTCCTGCTTTAAGTCTAAACTGACCTGGTTTAGGCACAAACTCCATGACTCATCTGAAGGGCTTAGAGCTTCATTTTGAAGGCTACAAGTCCCATTTGGAAGGTCTGAAGCTTTATCTGTTATGTCCAAAGCCTCATTTGTTTTGGTCCCAGAGACAAGATCTGTGGAAGCTAAAAAGAGGGTTTGGACCCCAGAAAGACACTTTGAACTTTCTAAGGAAAGATTTGGACTCTACAGGTGAGCCTTTACCCTACAAATGAAAATTTGGACCTTCCAAATCAGGTTCTACAGGCAATAAAAGGTAATATAAAGCAGGTTGGAAGCTCCGAAATTAGGGTTGTGGCCCTAAAATGGAGGTTTTAGGCATGAAAAAAAATAATAGGTGAGATGGTAGCAATGACCCTTTAGAACCTAGCTAGATTTTTCTCTACTGCCAAGAAGTGAAGCTTTAGGCTGTCATGGGGAGCTAAATGCCAGCAACAGCTTTCAGTCCTGTTAGCTTTTGTGTAGAAGCAATGTCTGAATATGTTCAGTTTTGGAGGTGCTCTCCTGAAAGTGGAGTGGGACCTTTTGAGGTGGGTCTCTTGCTCTCTGAGGAGTGCAAAAGGAACTGCAGACTATGCTCCAGGGCTGTGGAACTCCCCTCTTGTCTGTGCAGATGAAGAGGAGGTGGGTGTTGCCCTACCTTGTACAGCAAGAGCTGTTGTTGGATGCAGCCAGCCTGTGTCCCAGACAACCCTTTGTTCTGGAGAGCAGAGGAGAGTCAGACTGTGAAGCTATTTTCTAGGGTTGGGTGTTTTCCACCCCCGGGGTCTGCAGCCTTGAGTCCAGGTACTTCTGAACCCCAGATGCAGAGCCCTCAGCTACTCACTAGAGAAGAACAAAGGCTTGAGACCGCTCAGCAAAGTTCCGAAGATAACTCTATTGTCCTCGAAGGGGATGCTAGCAACGGTCTAATTATATCAGATAACAAAACACTTTATATAGGTTTCCAGAGGATTGAGTTTCTAACCAATAAAAACTACAACTTACAAACTAACCAATTATCTTAAAACTCTAAGTAAGAAAAGGGCCAATTAACTTGTGACTTTAAGAGCCAATAGAAATCCTAAGAGATAACAGGGTTTTTGATAAGGGAGGGGGGGTTTTGTTTGAAGGAATTTCTTAGTTTCATGGGATGGCGTCCCAGGGGTATGCTTTAGGGAGTGTAACATCTTCTACAAGGCTGTGCTTTGCATCTGCTGCCTCTCAGCTCTCCCAGCAGCCCTGGGCTGTGGGACATTGGCAGATGTGTCACCACAGCCTTGGCTGGAGACACCCACAGGGCAGCTGTGTCCCACAGTGCTGCATGCTGGCTGCTGGTGACAGCCCTGTGGTGTCTGCAGGTATCTCAGGGGGTGATACTGGGCATCATGAAGGTGGGCTCCATCCTCTCCCAGAAGCCCATCTTGGTCTGCCTCGTGCTGCTGAGTTGATCCTCAGTGGGGAAAGCCCTGGCAGCCTCTAAAGTCTGCAGCTCCCTGTCTCAAGAGTCACAGCTGGTACACAGAAATTTTTCAGCTTGGCCAAGAAGCTACTGAAGATGAGCAATTTGCAAGCAGACTGTTGGAGCTGACATGCTTTCCAGAGTGACACAGGGAACACACACAACATCACAGAGAATGAAGGCTGAGCACTCTCACCCTGCCAAGAGTCTCTCGGGACCTGCTTTACTCATAAGGACATGAGGAAATGGGTCTTTGGAGTCTTAAAAGAAGGATTGGAGATGGCCAAATTGCAGACTGAATTCTAAAGATGGGCTTTGGTCCCCAACACTGAGGCTTTGGAAAACTAAAAAGGAATGTTAGGGCCAAAAATGTGCTTTTGGACTTACAAATGAGGCTTTTGACCTTCTAAATGTGTCTTTGATATCTAAAAGCATAAACCTTGTCAATTATGAATTGCTTTTTAGAAATTTAGCAAATTATACCGATTTTGTAGTCTAAAAATGTGGGTTTGGACTTCAAATTTACTATTTGTTCTCCTAAACACTTGTTCTGGTGATTTAAAATGTATCCTCTTTGTGAAGGTTGCATCATATAAATAGTGTTAGTGCCTGAAAAACTCAGGGTCAGATCTGAAAAATAATCCTTTGGACCTTGAAAATGTGTTCTGGTATCTAATTTTTAAAATCTTAATTTTTTTTGTTTGTCCTTGGGATTCAGATTCTGACCCTAATAATGAGAGGGCTTGAACTAAAATAACACTGTGCTATAAACCCTGTAATTTACCAAAATATGAGTATTAGTCTAATACTGGTTCTCAGCTGTGATGGACAAAAGACTCTAACAATTTAAAGTTAGAAAGTGTATGTTAATTCAGCACTGAACAGCAACATGAGGTAATCCTTTAATATGCACTCCAAAATCACAGGTGATCACGGAGTCTATTTATTGACAAAAGCTTCAAACAGTTACATATTCATAATAACAGCATCTCCCATCCTCTGCTTCCCACAGTAATCAGCTTGAATGGTTATTGCATGGTTGGCTTCTCCAATTAATTCTGGGGTTGTTTTTGTGGGGAAGGGGAGAGAGGGGTCTTAAAAAAGCAGAAGGCAAGTCTTGCTCACCCTAAACTCTCGACCTTTTCTATAGATGAGAACAAAAATGACTTCTGGGACAACTCCAGTTTCCCTCCCTTCATGACTTTGAATAAGTTTCTGGTTGTAATTGTTGGTGCTTCTTTTGATCTACTTACTAGTTTCATCTTTTCCCATTGCAAGCACAGCTGAGCAAACATAAAATGACAGGCAATCAATTATTTAAGTTTCAGATAAGTATCTCAAGCCTAATTTCTTCTAACTTTTAACTAGAATCCTAATTTCTCTAAGATTAGCGTTTCACCTGTTCTTAGTACAAATCCAAAACATAAAAAAAGTATTATGAAGCAATTTAATTTAATTACAGGCCAAACTAGTACTACTGTTCCCCCTTATCCTTTAGGCCGCTTTAGGAAACTAATAGGACTCACACAAGGATGGATCTTGTTCTTGTAGGTCACCAGGTTGTTCTTTCCTCTGTAGCTAGTATGCAAAAGCCCCAGGTATGGGGTTTAAGAACACATGCCATATGCCCCACCCCCTTGCCTACCCAAAATACAATAAATGCTAGAACACTGACAATCAGACTATTCTGAGATGGGAAGAAATTACAGTTTAATTTTTAATAATAAATACTTACTACTTACTACACTGTGTACTTGTAATTACCATAATCACAGTAATAGGAAACACAAACAAGGAATTGTACTTGCTGTAAGTACAGATTATATTATTGGCTTTTCACAAATATTAAAATGAATGCTATATGCATAATGTTGGAAAATTTTGCTGTATTAATATAGTTTTGGTTCTGTTATGAACAAAACTTAGAAATGTGATAAATATATATTTCTTGGACTACAACATGCTGATGTAGAAAGCTTTTGTTCATGTAACAAACTCAGAGAATGGTAAAAAGATAATCAGGAAATTCCTCACATTCTTGGATTATCCTATCTGGATGAAGATAACGAGAGCTGCAGGGAAAGAATTTATTGATCAGGGAGTAGGTGACTGAATGGCACCACAAAAAGGTTGATCTACAGGTTGGGGGCGCGGGGGGGAGGGCTGATTTTGAATAATGCATGAAGGATTATGAATGTGCAACATGTTGATGCATTTAACAAAATGTATTCTGAGTTAGAGTATGCTCTTGGTTGGAGGCCAAACATCCGGCAATTATCACCTTTTGCTTTGTCTTTTGTTGTTTTTATTAAACTTTTCAAAAACTACCAGGAAAGTGAACCTTGTTTTTCACATATTCATTTTTTTCTTATTGGTGGAAAGTGTTAAAACTTGGTTTTCACATTAATGTATTACCTTTTGCATGCTGTTATTGACCATAAATATTCAGATACAGTACAATGTATAATTATATTTAGCTGTTTGTTGGTATAACATAACCTGTCCATTTAAGTAAGTACAATATCATTTATAGAAATAGTGGTGTGAGGAATGTATTATATCGTAGGCTGCAGCAAAACCACAAAATGTTTAATATGCTTCTACATGACTGAAAGGTGGGAAACATGTTGATTCCCACTTCTGCTGACTGACCTCTCCAAGAGATGATAACAGTCACATAGGGAGAGCACCAGAGAAGAACTGTAGAATTTGTTAACCCTTTATCAGAGGATGTGGAACAACAGGATGGAGACACCAGAAGAAATAAAACTCATCTCACAAGGATGTTGTGCAGAAAAATTAGAGTGTAAAGAAAATGTGAGATGTTACATAGTGATTTGTATCATTATGAAAATACACTATGAGATTAATATAAACAAGAATACTGAGTCCAAAGTAAGGCATGAACATGAGACACAGGAAAATCTAATGATTTCATTATTTGTTTAAAGCACTTTGTTGTAAATTGTTGATTTTCTTTTTGGGTTTTTTTATGTGTTTTTATTATTTTGTCACTATAATCATGAATTGTATCCACTCTTAAATATAAGAAAACCACGGACTTGTTTGGCCATGAGCAGGCTTGTCCCTGCTGTTACCTGCTTGCTGGGAGTGTAACCAGCCCTGGTAGGGGCTTGTAGCCACTGCTGCTTGGGCCCTTGCCAATATGTTGGGGTTTGCTCAGACTGGTTCCCCAGAAAAGTGGGCATGTCACAGCCCAAGGAAACTGCCCAGAAAAGGGACAGTGACTGGGGCAGGACGGACGGTGGGTGGAGCACAGACTCCCCACGTCCCGGCGCTGCTTGCCTGTTTCTTATCAATAACTGATCAATTGCCTTATTGATTGACCTACCTGATTGTGGTAATATGTAACAAAAACAAACAGAAGAGTTTGAGAAGAATGTCAGATTTTTCTTTACAAACGACCTATGAATCTGCTGGTGGACAAGACTAGCACTGAGAGATAATAGAAACAATGGGATGGATTCCTCTGATTGATGAATGGAAAAAGGGATTTGCCTTTACAAACAAACTGTAGGTTTCTTGATAAATGAAATTGGATATTGGCAGATGAAAGAATCAACGGGGAAAAACTATGAATTCTGTAAGAATTAAAAATTAAAAGGGTGGGTTATACATTAGGGGGGAATCTCAGGTATCAGGTGTTCCAGGAAGTCTGTGCCTCTCGAGTACCTCGGCCAGTGGGGAAAGAGAGAGGGAAAAGCAGCAGGTAAAATAGGATAAAAAGGAGGCTGCGTCCTCCAAAAATTGGAGAGATCCCAGGGGATTGCGCCATGGCCTCTCCCTTTACTCAAATAAAGCAAAAAGGACTCCTCTGTCTCCTTTTTGGACATAAACCTCTGGTGTTTGTGGATTGATTTTCCTTACATGAGGAAATATTTCCCCGAACCAGTTAGAGAAGGGACTGCTAGAATCTGCTTCTTAAAGAGACCCCATTCAGAGGTTTTCTCCCAAATTTATCCTAAACCAGGACATAGATCTATCACCAAGAACCAAATGAGGTCATCATGGAGTTTAGTTAGCAAAGTGCAGGGATTTAGAACCCCTGGGTGGATGCTTTTAGCAATCCTATTGACTGCTTGCAAATCTTGCACTAATCTGTAAATTCCATTAGGTTTTTTCACTGGGAGTATAGAAGTATTAAATTTGGATTCAGACTCTTCCAACAATCCTAGTGCCAAAAATTTGCTAATAATTGGTTTGATCCCTTTTCTATCTTCTATCCTCAAGGGATATTTTCTCCTAACCACTGGCCTGGCTCCTGTCTGTAATTCAATCTTAATAGGGTCAGACAATTTTGATCTCCCAGGAGCATCAGTATACCATACTCCTGGGTATACCTGATTCATTATTTGCTCCAAATAATTACTATTGTTCACTGGTCCTGTATCAATTGCCAATCCTAATGCTAAAATCAATTTGCCTTCATGTACTTTAAATTTCATTTTTTCCACTCTAAATTCAATTTTGTCTCTAAATTTTCAAGATCCCTGCCTAATAGAGATTTAGGTGAATTTGGTAGATAGAGGAATTGATGTATTCCCATTCTTTTCCCAATTTTGTATTCTAACAGTTTTAAGAAAAAAGCATTCTCTGTTTCGCCCATGGATCCCATTACCTGGCATTTTTCACATTTAGGCATTAAAGCATGATTTAAAACCAAAAATATGACCCCTGTATCTATTAAGAATTCAACTTCTTTATCATTCCCTAGCTGTATCTTAACCAGCGGGTCCACTAGGGAAAGATCTGTTGGTCCCCATCACTCACTATTACCTATTGCTGCAGCAACATCTTCCTGTGTAGTGTTTGGTAAATCTGGGCACTGGCTTTTCCAGTGTCATTGCTTTCTTACAGTAAATGCATAACCTCCCTTGGGATTGATTTCTTTTTCCTCCAGTAGGGACTTTCCAACAAAAATACTGAGTCTTTGTTAGTCCTTTATCTTCTGGTTTCGAAAAAAGTTCCTTGTAGTCCATAAATTCTGCATTCTAGATGTCCGGCTTCAACAATGTATCTCTCTCCCAGGCTTCTTTTTCATTGAAACATATCAGAGTTAGTTTAGCAAAATGTAAAGTTTCAGGTGCTCTTGCAGAACCTTTCCAGAAGACAGAGGTGCCCTTGCATCTGCACCTTTCACTGATCTGCAGGAAAGACTCAGCAGGAAAGGCACTGAAGACGAGTAAGGCAGCCCCATCTACTCCCCACATAACAACCAGTAAGGCAGCATAATCTGCTGCTCATGTAGCAATCAGCACAACTAAGAAGAGGGTAGCAGTAGGAAGATACTCTCTTCTGAGTGCTAAGGAGGCACTATTTACTGGCCTGCTGCACTCTCTGGATTATGCTGCTTACCACATGGACTCATATCAGAGATGTCACTGAGACACTACCATGCCTTTCACATTCCACCATTACCTGCTGTTGTTGTTTCATGTGGGTGCCAGTGATACAGTCAAGAGCAGTCCAAGCAGCACCAAGAAGGATTACAGAGCCCTGGGAGTAGCAGTAGCTGCTGCCACTGGAGCACACAGGGAGTGTTTTTATCAATCTTCCCAGTCAAAGGGAATGGGTATGAAAGGGCCAGTTGAATCTGGGGCATCAACAAAAACCAGTTACAGGACTGGTGCCACAGCTAGGGGTTTGGCTACTTGCTTTGAATATACATTAGATTTGCTTTGAACAGCCTGGTCTGCTGGGGGCAAATGGAGTCCATCTGCCAGAAAAGGCAAAAAACATCTTCACTCACAGGCTTGCCAAGCTGGAGAAGAGGGCTTTAAACGACAGTTGCTGGGGGAAGAGAGCCTCAGTCCATCCCATTTCTGTCACAGACAGCAAGCACTGTCCTGAGGCTCAAGGTCCAGATGAACCTGCATCCATACACAAGGGCTTCTCCACCACTGTGGGCACAGATCATTTCATTACCACTCAGCCCCTTCTCAGAAGCAGTGGCCAATGCTCCTGCCCATTTCCTCTCCAGAAGACAGTGGAATTATTTTCTGCAAGCACTCCTGCAAATCCGAAGGGGGAACAGGCTTGAGCAGCAAAATAAGCAGGATCCAGTGCAGACTGCAGCAGGCTATGACCATTTGCTGCTGGGGCAATGCCTGCTGATCCTCCTTGACATTTTGCAAGGAGAGATGGTGATGTGACAGTGCAGCCAAAGCAGGGGCTGAGCAAAAGGACAGGAGATGGCTTTAGCTGCTCAGGAAACCACAGCTCCCTTCCCACAGCTGTGGGTGCTGATAGAGGGCTGGGCAGCTCCCTGCTAGCACTGTCCCAGAGCACTGTCTGGTCCGTGGACAGGAGGAGACAGAGCAGCACGAGAGCAAATGCTGGAAGATCTGCAGGTGAGTCTCAGTGTTCACAGGGACCTGGTTGCTCATGGAAGACACATCTGTGCACAGGAAGCTCCTTTCACATAATTCATGCTCCTACCCTGCAAATCTAGCAGAGGGCTCAGCTGATGTTGGGTAAGAGCATATTCAGGGAGATTCTTCCAGCACATGATTTGTCTGGGTTGAGCTGGGTGTGGGTATTCTGGAACACAAACACTGTAGAGGCAGAGCTTTTACAGTGGTGAAGGCAGCAATGCTGTCCCAGTGGAGAAGGCATTGCTGTGAAGATGCCAATGAGGTTCTCCCCACTATTGAAGAGAATGAGAAGAGCAAAAGGGCCAAAATGTCACTGCTGGCCTCCAAGGACAAGATGGCTGTAGGCGTGGGATTCATCCCTCCCTTCCACCATCCCAGGGAGGAGCTGCAGGGCTCAGAGGGTGCCAGATGGTCTGGCAGGAGATGCCAGTTTTGCTGCAAATGGTGCTTGGGCGGGAAGAAAAGTAATGTGTGGGTTCATGCCTGCTTGCACCCACACCCCTCGGTTGTTCCCCTCCAGGCCATGCAGGTCCCTGCCCTGACCCTGGTGACTGTCCTGGTCCTGCTGCCCCCAGCACAGCCCTGCCCCTCAGAGATGAACAAGATCAAGGATCTCCTGGAGGTGAACTGCACTGGGCAGGCTCTGAGCACAGTGCCCTCAGACCTGCCAGCAGACACGGGCATCCTGCTGCTCAGTGACAATCGCCTGCAGTCCCTCTCCACTGCTGCCTTTCTGCCCCTCAGCCAGCTCCAGGACATCGACCTGGCCAACAACGGGCTGCTGGCTCTGCACACGGGGGCCCAGCTGCCATCCCTGAAGGAGCTGATCCTCTCCCACAACGCCCTGGTGGCCCTGCCTGTCCTGGAGGGGCTGCCTGCACTCACCCACCTGGCTGTGGCCCACAACAGCCTGGAGACCCTGGCGCCGGGGGCTTTCCGCACCGTGCCGCAGCTGCAGAACCTGGACTTGCGAGGCAACAAGATGCAGCAGCTGCCCCAGGAGGCCTTTGCAGGGCTGAGGGCGCTCAGGGAGTTGGACCTCTCAGACAACTTCCTGAAGGAGCTACCCAAAGAGTTGCTGCAAGACCTGCAAAAGTTGGAGACTCTCTGGCTCTCAGGAAACCAGCTGCAGACCCTGCCCACTGACTTTTTCCCAAAGGGGCACCTCTTCATGTATGTTTTCCTCACTGAGAACCCCTGGCATTGCGACTGTGACCTGCACTACCTCCAGACCTGGATCCAGAAGAATGCTGACATTGTTTATTGGCCAGAGAGGGGCCTGGAGGAAACAAAGGTGGAGGTGGCACCTGAGAAGGTACTGTGCCACAGCCCTGCTGAGCATAGGCAGAAGCCCATCATTCACTTCAAGCTTAACTGCAGCATCGTGGAGGATGAGGATGAGGAAGGAGGGGATGAATATAATTATGGGGAAGAAATAACAGAGAAAGCTACCATGACCACCTTCCCCCCACATCCATTCACCCCCAAAGAGCACACTACCATGCCCTGTTCTGTTACCTCATCTTGCCTTCCTACCCTCACTACCACAAGGTCTCCCCTCACCCAACCTTCCTTCAGCACCCCTCACACCTCCACCCTTTCCCCAAGCACTTTGTTTATGGTGCTGACAAGCATCAGAGCTCTCAGCACCACCACTCCTGTACCAGCCAGTCCCACCACAACACCCACACAGACCCCCAGCACTGCCACCATTCTCTCTGCTGCTACCCCCATCACCCTGCACAGTCCTGCCACTCTTGACAATGCCACCTCACTGCCAATGACTATGAGCAGCAGCCCTTCTAGCACCAGTGGCCAACCACAAACCATTCTTTCTGCTAGCACTATCTATGGCAGTCTCATGGAGTCCAGTAGCACATTTCCCACCACTTCCACAGCAGTGCCTTCTACTGCCATGCTAGAGGCCTCTTCCATTGTCAGATCTCCATCTCCTCGTCCGATGTCGGCCAACACCATGCTTTCCACTCGTGCTCCAACACTACCACCTCCCCTGGACAGCACACACTTCACCCAGCCTGCATGTTCCCCACTGCCTGCTCCTCCTCCCCTTTGCCCATGCTCCATCCCAGGACGGGCTGTGCCCGTGGTGCGTCTGCAGGCTGCTGGGGGGGGTCCATACTGGGGACAGTGGGTGCTGAGGCACTGCTGCCTGTTGCACTGGGTGCTCTACCTGGCTTCCTTGGCTCTGCTAATCCTGATCATGCTGGCTCTAGCAGGTTGGCTGGCATGGATGTGTCTGGTGGCACAGTGTTCCAGGCAGGAGCCTCTCCAGACCCAGGAGGAGTGGTATCCACTGCTGGAACGGGGAGAGTCAACAGGAAACCCTATGATGCATCTCAGCAGTTTCAAAATCCCTCTCCAGCGCCCCATATTCTGTACAATCAAAGAAGTGGAATTGTACCCTGAGGTCACCTACTGCACAATTAAAGATCTGGGGATACAGTGCAGTCCTCCTGCAAATTACTCCTTTTGCACCACGAAGGAGTTGTGGGTTCACCACAGTCTTCTGCACACATCAATCAAGCCTTTCCCCAGGAAGCTGATGGTCACAGACCTTGGCTCCCTGAGGACCCCATCTGCTTACAGCCTAGACAGGGGTGTCAAGGCCATTGGTGATGTCAGAGTGAAATATGTGGGTAACACCATGTAAATGTCTCTGTACACTCAGAGAAAGAGATCGAAAGTTGCAGCTCTGCTTTATATGCTTTGTTTTACAAGAGAAAGATCTACTTGCCTAAGGGGAAGCCATTCAGCTCCTTCCTCTAGTATTCTCAAATAGCCTGAGGTTTCCAGAGCTAAAATAATTACTTGGGTGTTTGGCAGAGGAAGATAATGTCCTAAATTGGTCAGTGACAGTTTGGGACTGCCACTGCCTGGTTTTGGGGTGAGTGAGAGCAAGCAGAACTTACGTTGTGCTCTGTTGCAAATTATGCACACAAAGATGCAACACACTTTCTACTCAGTGCCAGGTTCTTAATCACATAATAAATATTCTATGTCTGAACTTAAAAGGGGTGCTGGTTTGATTTCATTGGACCTACCACAACTCCTGGCAGGGCACAGTGAATGAGAAATTTGTCTGCAGTATTTGGAATAGTGAAGGCAGGGAGGAAAAGTCCATGGAATCCCAGAATCCTAGAATATCCTGAGTTGGCAGGGACCCCCAAGGATCAAGTCTAATTCCTGGCCCTGCACAGACACCACAACAATCCCACCCTGTGCCTGAGAGCATTGTCTAAACGTTCCTGGAGCTCTGGCAACCTTGAATCTGTGACCATTCCCTGAGGAGACTGTTCAGTGCCTGACCACCATCTGAGGGAAGAACTTTTTCCAATATTGATCTATTGGGATGTGCCCATGACACAGCTCCAGCTGTTCCTGGGTTCCTGACTCAGGTCCCAGAGAGCAGAGATCAGAGCTGGCCCTCTGCCTCCCCTCCACGATGAGATCTCCCCTCGATGTCCTCCAGACTGAATACATCAAGTGCCCTCAACTGCTACTCATACTCCTCCTCTCTAGACCCTTCCCCATTTTTGTGCCCTCCTTTGGATACTCTTTAACAACGTGAGATCCTCCTTGTATTCTGGCATTCAAAACAGCAGACTTATACTCCTCTTTCTGACTTTGGCCCCAAATGTGTGATTTTTCCCTGTGCTACTGAATCACATGGGAAAAGAATCCCACTGGCAGGTAATAAGGAAAGTGCAAGTGTTGATGCTTCTGCATGATCTATTATGAGATGGTCAGATATGGAGGAGTAGCATGAGAGGCTTTGAAGGGATGTGACTTGTAAGGGATTATACTAGGGCAAAGAACAGTGGAGCTGGCCAAACTTCATGACCACCTGTCTAGATGTCATTCAAATGTTTTGGGATGTATTAGAAGGAGGCAATAGTCACCATTGGTGGGGGTCACCCCAGAATTGGTGCAGCTGGATCCTGTGAATCACTTTTACAGCCTGAAAGGCAGTTCCAGTTTTAATTGCCCCAAATGTCAAACCTCTTGTGAGTCAGCATGGCATTCTGCCAAATTAACTACTAGGCCCACAGGTGGGAATGTGTGCCTGTGCTTGGCCAACATGAGAATGTCTGCTGGTGAAGGTTTGGTGTGCAAGTGTGCCCATGGACTTACACATACTGCATTTCTAAGGAGGCGCTTGTCTGTCTGTTGGTGGCTGTCCTCTAACCACACCATCCTCTCTATCCCTGTTTTCTGGGACAATGAAGCAAGCACCTCCAGTGCTGGCACAGTCTGAAGGCCCCACCAGTGAGGCACTGGGAAGCAGAGTGGTGGAAAAAGATCTCTGTATCTTGGTGGACAGAAAGGTGAACAAGGTCCAGCCGTGCACCTGGCAGCAAAGGGAGGGCAACAACACCTGGACTGGGTTAACAGAGACAGGGCCAGCAGGCCAAGGGAAGTTATTATCCCCTTCTCCTCACAATCTTTAGACTACAATTTTTTGCCACCTTCTATCCATCTGAAGCCATCCAGTTCCCTCCCCACAGGCACTACTGGTACCCCAGTATTTATCAGAATCCCATTACCTTTGCCTCTCCTTGCAACTCCTCCCTGGAATTCTTAACACAACAAGCACTCCAGGTCACTCCAGGAATCCAAGACCTCTCAATACCACCTAGGAACCTTGAAGCCCCCAGGACCCCCTATTCTACCCCACCATCAACCCCCACAAATCCTGGCACCCCCAGGATTCTGTTCCCTTAGGATCCCCTACACAGTCCAAGATCCCTGTCAGTCCTGAGACACACACATACACCCTCGTGCCCAGTGAACACAAAGCCCCAGTGCCCAGCACCACCCAGCCACAACACTCAGGTCACTGGCCTCTTGCTCTCCTCCTTTTCCTTGTGAGAAGCACCTGGATGTCTGGGCTCCCTACCAGAAACAACAAGACCTAGACAGACAGCTCGGGAAGCACTTTTATTCAACCCAAGTATGGGGGGAAACTGGGGGTTTCCCAGCTCCCAGTGAAAGGCTCAGACAAGGGGACTGAGTATTCCTGGAGGCACAGGGCTACAGTGTGGGGAATCTTTATGTTCCATAAGTTCACAGCAGTCTAGGTCATGTATCCTGAGGGTGAAGGGTTGCTGGAAACCACAGAAAAAACCCACCCTGGGAGAGGGATCTGGACACTTTTGTCATAGAGGTATCCATGAATGCTACCTGGGCATCCCAGCATGGGGTGCAGAGAGTATACCCTAAGCATGATTGGGAGTTTCTGTTGATCTCAAGGGGTCCTTAAGGGAGCTGGGGGCACGCAAGGCAGGGGGTACAGTGAGAACACAGGCTTGTAGGTCAGTGTAGGCATGGGGCAATGTGCCTCGGGTGATCCAGCGCCGGGTACCCGGCTGATAGGCATGGATCAAGTGTGTGTCCTGGTAGGTCTCATGACTGTACCCTCCCAGTACAAGCAGTTCCCCTCCCAGTACAGCTGCACCCCCAACTACATGTGCACGGGGGAGGGGGCTGAGGAGGACCCAGATGTTCTGCTTTGGGCTGTAAACCTCAAAGGTCAGCTGGTCCCTGTAGCCAGTCTGCCCAGTCCGCTGACACAGGCCCCCAGCCACATAGAGCTGCCCACCTGCCTCCTCCATGACGTGGCCAGCTCGCTGGCCGTTCATGGGGGCCAGGAGGGTGACAGGTGCACCTGGGACATAGCGGAGCAAGGATGCCTGACACTGGTATGCTTCATCACACCCACCCGACACGTAGAGCTCACCGTCCAGGGCACACGCCGCGTGCCCGCACAGAGCCCTTGGCAGGGGCTGGCACCGCCTGGCAAGGAGAGAGAGAGAGGGGTGAAGGGCAGGTTAAGAAGGTCCTGCAGTGACTGACTACCTAGGGGTTCCCTGGTGAGCCATGGCTTCATTGAGCATTCAGCCGGCAGCACTTGCCAACACCCAATGAGCCCCAGTGGACACCATCAGCTGACACTGAATGAATGCCCCAGGGGCGCCACTGCTCAACACTCTGTAGTTGTCACATCATTGGTCAGCCACAGTGGGCTCCCTCAATGGACAACACTGGCCATCACCCCATGAACACTCTGCCTATGAGAGGAATCAAACTACTATTCATGTTGGCAGGTGGCCAACAAGACCTGCAGTGAACACACTACTGGCCAAAAACTCATTTGCCACCCACTGGGCAACACTGGGCAACACCCAGTCCCCAAGGGACATGGTTGTTCGATACCCAGTAAACCTCTCTCAAACACACTGTAGGTCCATCCTCCACTGGAGGCTTAGTGACCTCAGCACTCACTGGGCACCACAGCCAAGACAAGGGGCTCTGAGACAAAAGGGAAACTAGGCATCTTCCAGAGCAACCTCACCTCCAGGTGTCATTGGCCAGGTCATAGCACTCCACAGTATCTGTGCAGTACAGCTCCCCTGAGCTGCCCCCCAGGGCATAGATGAAATTACCAAGTGCCACAGCAGCAAAGTAGCTCCGTCCACATGTCATACTGGCCAGACGCTCCCAGGAATCATCCATAGGCTGGTACCTGGGTTTGAGAGGCAAAGAAGCAAGAGACTACCTGTTATCTACAACACCATGAGCTGATGTTGGCACTGCTGAGAGCAACAACCCACCTACAATTTGCCAGTTCCATAATGCCTTGAGGTTACATGGTCACCTTGCATAGGAATATCCCCTTATTATGGACAATATCAAATTGATAATGTCCTGGGGCATGTCCAAATAGAAGCCTCCCTCTCCTGCTCCCAAAAAGCCTGTAACACCCCAGAGTAGAAGGGTACCTCTGAGTCCTACACCCGACCTTTCCAGAATGTCTTGGGGCCACTTGACCAGCTGTAATGCCACAGTTTCTTGAATCCACAGGGCAGCTCTAGCACTACCAATACCTCTCACAATGTCCTGGTACCACATGGCAACTCTAAGTCCTCTGTAGCTCTCACCTGTAGACACTGGCTAGGGTGTCGTGGACTCCATAGTAGTGCTTTCCACCCAGGATGTAGAGGTTGTTGCCCACCACAGCTACAGCATGACGGAAGCGTGGGCCATCAGGAAAATGTCCCAGTGCCCGCCACTCAACCTGCTTCACCAGCCCCACAGCACTGAGGTAGCGGTCTGCAAACCACAGGTGTCTGCTGGGCTTCCGGGCAGCCAGGTTGTCCTTTACTTTGTCTCCACCACAAACTACCAAGACCTCTTGCAAGGAACGTACCCGGCATGGAAGCTGGGCCATGGGGGTGAAGCTTGCTACCATGAGCTCGCGGAGGATCTTCGGGTCAGCCACCCCTGCAGTTACAGATGGGATCTTCTTCAGCTCCAGGCTGGACATAAGGGCAAAGCGAACAGATGACAGGATCTCTTTGGCTAGATCCTCCTGGCCATCTCCATTGGCCATAAGCCACCGAGATGCTGCTTCCAGGGCTTCCAGTTCGTGGAGGATGTTGAGACCATCAGAGCGGAGGAGGCGGATGAGAAGGTGTGCAGGAAGATCCAGGAAGGCTGGTGTAACCACCACACAAGGGAAGGTGGCCAAGATGTAGTTCTCTGCCACATGGACCACCTCATCCAACCCATAGGCCACAGCAAAGGCCAGCACGTCAGGGGCAGTTTCTGGAATCAGGCCACGGGTGAAAACATCCAGGCAGAGAGTGAGAAGTCCCCAGGCCTGGTAGCGCAGGGAGGTCTCAGCTGCCTCCAATACCATGGACCAAGGACCTGCCACAGCTCCTGTGTAGGCAAAGGAGAGGAGGAGACGCAGCTCGGCTGGGGACAGCCCTGTGACCAGTGGATCGGCAGGGTCGTGGGTGGCCTCCCGCATGGGGCAGGTGAAAAGGGCCCGGAAGAAGTCACAGGAGCAGCTCAGGGCCAGTCGCTGAACTAGGAGGAAGGAAGAATAATGCTGGGAGGCAGCAGGGGACCCTCTGCACTGTGCAGCTGCTGGAATCCAGGTGTCCTGGCCCCGTGCCCATCAAAGCCCCAGCTCTGGCAAAGGGAGCAGCCCTGCAGGCACATCTGGAGCCTGATTCCCACCTGGAGCTGCAGTCTTATCATCCCCACCAGAGGACTTGGCCATCCCAAAGCACCCTGTCCCACTCCTCAGCCCCTCATAGGGAACCCCCACTTCCTGCCCACCTGGGATGACCTCATTCCCTGCCTGGAGCTGGAGGTCACAGCCCACACCATTGGCATGGAGCTGCTCCATGGCCCTCAGTGTCTCCCACTGCTCCTCCAGGGGCTTAGGACCTTCTTCCTGGTGGTCAATCTCCAGACGCAGGGTGCAGGCAGCCGCCAGCCGGGGGGCACCCAGGGCCCGGGCAGCCTCCTCCACCTCTTTTGCCCGGCCATGGGGCACAATTCCCCCATAGGCAAAGGAAAGCAGAGCCCGCCAGCCCCACAGTGTAGTCCCAGGTGGCAGGGGCACACGGGGTGGAGGATCTTGGCGAAGTTGTCTGGTCCTGCCCTGCAGGAAGCGGTGGAAGAAGGAGCTGATGGAGGCCAGGACCACAGCATGGGCCATGTCACCCTCTGGGCCCACGGCCACATCCACCAGCTGTCCCGTAGAGCGGAGGTGCTCAGCCATGGCCAGGAAGTGTCCAGCATGAGCCCCATCCCGCAGGTTCCACTGCTCTGGGGCTGGCCCCTCTGCAACCCACATCTTGCCTGTGGAAATACATGAAGCAAGGTGTCAGGGTGCTGTCTCCAAAACTGGAGCCTCTGGCCCATGGCTGGAGTACTGGCTGAGGACATGGGGTCTTACTACTGGTGCTGCCACATAGCAAAGCCACAAAGCAAAACCACCAAAGTTTCTACTCCACAGCCAGGATCACCAGGCTCTGCTACTGCTCCATTACTGAATTTGATGTGTCTTGGCAAAACTACAGCTCCATATCTGAGAACAACAGCCCATTTCACTGCCCCATAGCTAAGCCTGATCTCCTCACCTGTCTCATCTCTGAACCCTTAGCATAAAGCTACTGACCCACAGCCAACACTGCTGCTCCACAGCCAGTGCCCCACAGTGGCTCAGGTCACTGTAACCACTCAGACCTTCACTCCTATAGTACACACAACTATGTCCTTTCTCAGTCATTGCTCCATAGCTGAAACTACTGACAGGGGTCCAACAGCAACCGAGCCACAGGCCCCTGCAAAGCACCTGCACACCTGCTCAGTGCATGGCAGTGCCTGCTGTGCACCGCCTGGAGCGTGTCAGGCTGCTGTCACACACTGTGGTGCATTACCTGAATTGTCTGCAATGCTGCATGTCACACTCCCCTGCACCGCGTGCTGTCAAGGTGTGCTGACCCTCAGGACGTTGCCAGCCCTTGCCCCCGCTGTGTTGCTCGCTGTTTGAGCAGTGTTGCTTGTCCTTGCTCAGGCCATGCACTTTGCAGCCCAGTGAAGTGCTTGCTGTATGCCGTGCCCCTGCATTACTGTGTGGCCTGTTATGCTGTGCCGTGCACTTGTCCCCCTTACCGCCTGTTGCTGCTCTGCAGAACTCCTGTGACCCCCTAGGAATGTGCCCGGGTAATTATAGACCAGACAGAACACGTGGCCCAGCCAGGAGCTGGGAGAGGCTCAGGCAGAGGGAGGTCCAAGGCCCCAGAGTCCCCAGGCTGGGCCAGTGGATTCTACGAGGACAGGAAGCAGGGCCAACTGAAGCTGACAGGAGCTTCTGTAAATCCCCTGCTACGCTGGGCAAGTCCTGCTGGGGATCCCTGGCCCTTCAGGCCCCCCTCTAAACCTTGTTCTTCTCCAGAGCCCAAGGTGAAGCCGAGCCCCTTCCCAAGCCCTCGGGTAGGAGACGGACAATTGCCTGCACCCCCACCCCCATTAGGAGATGATAGGTTTGCCATCACCTGCTGTGCTCCTGAGCTGCAGCCCAGCCCCACTGACTCCTAAAGAGCTGAGGGTCTCAGCTCCAGGAGCACATGGAGACACCAGCCCCTTGGCCCAGCCTCAAGTGCCCTCAAGTGCTCAAGGCAACGCAGCCCGCCATGGTTGACTGTGTTCAGGTACCACCGTTCCTCCTTCTGCTGTCCTCTGGTGTCCCAATCTCATCTTGTCCCCTCCCCTCACACGCCAAGTTCCCCTCTCCCACACACCTGCATCCAGCAAGCCCACATTCCCTATCTCTGTAACTCATGCACCCATCTCCTAATGTCCCATCTCTACTGCACTCTTCCCACATGTCCAGTTAAATTCTGTCTCCAGAGGTGTTTTCATATCCTCTCTAAGTCCATTTTTCAGCACTTAACTATCCTGCGTGAGATTTTTTTTCTGTCTAGTTAAAATCACCCTATCTTATTTCCCATCATTCAGTGCACACCTGAGCCTGCACTTTCTGTAGCCACTCAGTTGTGTAAAAGTGCTATTAAATAAAATCCTGACCTTTTCTCCAGGCAAAATGATCGTTTTCATTTCTCTTTGTGCATCCTGTGACTCCATGCTCTCCACCCCCTTAGTGGGTTTGCAGGACACACTTGTTTGTTCACAGAAAATTCAAACATAGTTATATAAGCAATCTGCTCCAGTTCTCAGCTGGTGTTCAGGGGTCCCTTCCAGCCTCAGATATTCCTCAATTTCAACCCTGAAGCACTTAGCTCTAGACTTCCTGAAATGGCTTTTAGAGAAAGACCCTAGGCTCCCAGACACCTTGTGAGCAATGCACTTCTTCCCTACCCCACCTTCAGCTCAGAGCCAAGCACTTCTTGAGCAGCTTTGGCTGCAGACCCTCACTGTGCAGTGTAATCCCACTCCCTGTCAAGAAACCCCACAGGGCCCACTCAGCTGCAAGGACCAGACTGAAGCTGCAGTGTGCTGCTCCCAATTGCACAGCACCAAGACACGGAGGCAAAGTCATGTGCACAAACACTGCAACCAGAGCAGAAGGTGCTGCCTCCCTTCAGCAGCTTTGTGCACCTCAGCTCCAGCCCCGGAAAACACCACAATGCTGTGACAACTGCTGATGGGACAAACCTTTATTACACAGCATCCTAAGCACATACATTTTGGAAATCTGGAAGCCAGCTCAGAGGAGGGAAAGGTGACATTTAGAGCTTGGGAGGTCCCGTCAGCCTCCAGCCCTCCTTGTTACCGATCTTGGTGAGAGCCGCGGTGATTCCCAGCCCCAGACACGCTGTGGTGCCAGTCAGGTAACTGTGAGCTGAAGAAAACACATCAAACCAGAAAAAGACCCATTAAGGCACAAGTCCTTCAAAACAGATCTTGATAAACTGCCACTTTTCATAAATCCTTTGACCATCAGCAACATTATCTGGCCAGAGGAACTGAAAAAGTGGCCGTTTTAAAAAACTGAGTTTTCATGCTTATGGTTTACAATTTGAAATACCAACTTCAGTTCTCCACTGCCCCATCCCCTTAAGTGGGCAATCCTATATGGCTCATTTGAGTGACACAAATAACAATCACTGCTCTGAACTGTCATAGCTCAGCAACGAGGGCAAGTAAAAATTAAGTCTATTTCACCACAAATACAACTTAAATAAATCCTTCACTTCTTTAGGTTCAAGTATGAATGTCTACAGACAACAGAGCTGAGTCAGTATCTGCAAGAGCTGCACAGCTTGTCCCTCAGACTATATAATCCATAATGCATATATTAGATTGTACTAGCTGTCTAAAATAAATCACATTTGTTGCCAAGATTTCCACAACTACATTTTCCCTGTCCTGCAATTTTAAGGTATAACTGGTAGCTCTTACAGGCAGTATTGAGTCAGCTCTCCTTTCATACTGTTTACCACTTCATGTTTCCTTTGGTGTCCTCCCCGGCTGCAGCCATATTTATTTTAGCAGGCTCATACAATGCCAATGAAACTGGTATGAATAGAGGCTCAAATGAATTGCTACTGAAGAAGTGTGACATCAACATTCTTTAACATTGTTCCCCAAGAGTAAAGTTTCTAAAACCAGCAAGAGCACAATTCAAGGCAGGCATTGTCCACAGTTACCTCTCACTCCCAAGACAGCTCCTGCTGCACAGCCGCCTATGAAATAGTTCAAAGGATCCTCTGGTTCTTCCCGGATTTGGGCACTGAGACAGGTACTTAAGCCAAACACAGCTCCCAGTGTAGCTATAAATAAGAAGTAAAAAAAAACCCAACAAAAACCCCCTCAAGGATCAGAGAATTCACACTCAACATGATTTCAATATTCGCAGTGACTACAATGACAAATAAAGCAAGATCCATTTCCCAGGGCATCCTATCCCAGCTGCCACAGTGAGACTCAGCATTCACCCAGTCCCACACAGCTTCCCTGGGTTTCTCCTCCCACACCCTGTGGATCCCACTCAGCTGTGAGCTGGAGCTTCAGAGCACCCCACACACAGGGCAGCCCTGCCAGCTGGGGGTGCTGGGGGAGAGCAGCCCTGGCTCTGCAGCCCTGGCTCTGCCTGCACTCTGCTCTGTCACTCAGCCCTCAAGTCCCTGGGAAGCCACCTCACAGCACCAGGCAGAACAACCCCAAGGGCTCTTCTGTCTCTGTCACTGCTAGTCCTGGCACTTTCCTCCTCTGCCTGCCTGGGGCTCACAATGATTACTGGACAGTAGAAAAAGTAATTGAGTTTGTAAATTATTCTTGTTTTTAAACTGACTTTGAAATTGAATTAAGAATTTTGAACTAAAAACCTGTAAAGTACAAGCATCCTGTACACTGAATTAGTAACTTCAACTCATCAGACCCTTCGGCAAAGAGCTGTATCAAGAAAAGCCGGGTTTGTATCTAATACGAACTCTTGATCACAAAATGTGAAACTGTCCACTAGGCACCATCTGGAGAGTTCAATTAATCCTTCTTGGGAACAAAAGGAAAATATTTTCAAACCCTGTATAAAACCAGCAGCTCCTGTTACAAACCTATGCAGAAAACAAATTATGCTTATGCCAAAATCAACTGTAAAGACCACTGAAGAAACAAAATCCCCAGACCTAGGACTGCATCTCAACTTTCCTGCTCTCCCTGCTTCGGACCAAGGCATCTGTAGGTAAAATGCACAGCTTAAGGCTGTGAGGTGTGGCCCCTGAATGGCAGACAGGACAAACCCTCCCTCAGGTATGAAACTGGTAAGAGGACCCAATATGCCTGTTTAGGATTAAGGGATTTATTGATATCACGGTTGGTTACATGATCCAGTCCTTTCACAACAATCTCAGCTCATTAGAGGAGATACCAGATCCTGGTTTAGGGTCAAACTATTCAAAAATGGAAACCTGGACTGCCTGTGCCACAGCTCAGAGCACCAGCACTTGGGGGAGGCAGAGGTGGCACAAGCCATTGAATTAGACTGAAAAGCAAAAGTTTGCTAAGAGGAAAACTGCACTTGACAAGAAGTAAAGGGAGCTTCAACCACGCAGCCCCTTCAGCTCCCTGCTCCTCTCTTCAGCATCCACTTTCTCTTCCAAAGACAATTCAATACAACTACATGGTTTCTCTTTGTCTGTAGAACATGATGGCAAAAAACCCCACCTTTATTTTCCTTTTGCCATCAAATCCATAACATTGCTCTTTAGCAAATGCAGTTTATTAAATACAATACCTAAATACATTAAGCAAAAACCTAAATTTGCTTACACTACGTTGTTGCCCACAAAGTAAGTATTCCAGAAATACCAAAAAAACCCCTACGTACCTGTTACTCTAGACTGCAGAAGTATGCTACCTGACCTGCAAATCAAGGATGTGTCTTTACATTTCAGTGTTCTGGCTCTTGGCTAAGCAACGACCCAGGGCGGTGGAGAGAAGCACTGAAACCGTGCGGGGGCAAAGGCAAAGGCAGAGCCGGCAGGGCGAGGCCGGCGGCCCGCGGTGTGCGGAGTCCCAACCCACGGCTGCGCTGCCCAGCGCCGGCCCTTACCCATGGTGACACTGTCCGCCGCCGCCGTCTGCAGGGCGGCCAGAGCCGAGCCGGGCCGCAGCAGGATGATGCGATACGCCGCCCCGACCAGGCCTGCAACACAGCACCGCGCGTCATTGCCCGGGCCCCGCTCGGCCGCTCCCCCCGCGTGTCCCCTTCCCCCGGTGCCCACCCGCGGCCGCGCCCACGCGCGTGGCGAGCCAGGTGCGCTGCGGGCACTGCTCGCCCTCCGGCCCGTCCCAATAGCCCGCCATGGCGACAAGGGCACGGCCCAGGTATCGCGAGAGGACGGCGCGGCCCCGCCCTGCGAGGGGGCGAGCCCAGGGACCGCTCCCCGGGCACGCGCGTGGCTTCGCCCCGCCCCGCCCCGTGCGCGGGGAGCCGGGACCCGCCCGCCGAGACCCGCCCGCCGAGACCCGCCCACCGAGACCGTGTGCTCTGCACCGGGACCGTGCGCCGAGCCGGGACCGTGTGCTCCGAGCATGGACCGTGTGCTCCGAGCCGGGACCGTGCGCCGAGCCGGGACCGTGTGCTCCGAGCACGGACCGTGCGCTCCGAGCCGGGACCGTGTGCTCCGAGCACGGACCGTGCGCTCCGAGCCGGGACCGTGTGCTCCGAGCATGGACCGTGTGCTCCGAGCCGGGACCGTGGGCTCTGCGCCGGCCGCTGCCCGAGCGCAGCCGCACCGTCACTCTCCTAAGGGATTTTTACCTCCTGTTCCCAATGGTCCCACCTGCCGCTCTCAGGCTTTTTACCTAAACCCGGAGCTGTGACTTTACCGTTTGTCTTGTCTGGCTGCTTGCGGGGCGGGGAGATGGGTGTGGTTTTTGCATTTTTGTGGGGGAGGGATTGTTTTTTGTTTGCGGGTCGTTTTTTGTTTGTTTGTTTTTCTGGTAGGGTCTATAACTCTTAATGGCGCTTGAAATATTTTTAAAGAATTTTCAAAGATTCTACTTTAATTTATCTGTGTTTATACTGCTGCATCACCCCGTTTGCTTCTGAAATAATAAAGATAAAATAATAAAGATATTGTGACACAGGCTACAAGGATGCTGTATACATTGATTTTTCTAGTTGCTCATAGTACGCTAATAAAAAGACAGCTCTCTACTGTGCCTTCTCTGTGATGTATGAAAAGCCAATGTCCATAAAGCAGAAGGAGTCCTTCAAGTTTATTCGAATAAAGGGAGAGCCCACTAGGGAATGCCCACTGGGTTTTCTCTCTCGGTTTCAGAGGGTGCAGTCTCTCTTTATCCCAATCTCCCGGCCGCACGTTGCCCTCTCCCTCTCCCTATTGGCTCAGGTACTGGGAAGGTACAGCCTTCCCGAGCCACCTACCACCTATTCCCCCTTGAACCTGGCATTTCACCCCAAAGTTCAGGAGTTCAGGCTTGTGCAGTGTCCCCCACTTGTCTTTCTCAGGAGTCAGACTATCTGGGCTCAGTAACAAACCTGCTGTTAGAAGTTAGAGGAGACATTAAGACCCATCTCAGAGACATTAACACCCATACCTTCACCCTTCTAATTGTAAAGACACACTCTATCACTCCTTCCTCTTCTTACTGCTCAATTTGACTTCACAAACCCTAGGTTTTACTAACCTTTTTAAACAACCTGGCATGGTATAAAGATTAACATTTGAAACACCTCCACCCAACTTTTCCATATCTGGCCCCTGCACCAGGTGTGGCAAGCAAATACAGAGAAACAGAGAATACAGTAAATACAGAGAAGTAGACAATGACAATGACAGTTCATATAAGGCCACTAATCTTTAGAGGTCCTTCTAGATGAACCGTGGCTACTGAAAGCTGAGGTCTCCTATCCTTTGCCTCCTGCTGAGAAGTCCAAATCTCCAGAGCTCCAGAGACCTTGATTCCAGTGTGATGGGTCCACCTGTGCTCGCTGTCCTGGCTGCTGTCTCTGCAGTCCTGGTTGGATGTTCTAAACAGCAAAGTCCAAAGTCGGTGTCTGTGCTAAATGAGCTTCCTGTCAAACAGATTTCACGAGACAGAATCCTGGCCACATACTGGTTTAAATACACATTTTCACCTCCCCACCAAACTGAAAATTAATTCTCAAAGGAATGAGGTGTCTTTACAAACTGTGGCCCTGCTGGTAGATAAATCCAAATACAGGGAGGTGAAAGAGGCACCTCAGCAAACTATACCCAGTGTCCTTGGAAAGGAGTACAGCCCAAGGTCACTCCCCTGCCTTGCAATCTCCTCTGCAGTCTGGCTATTAACTTACCCAGGCTCCCCTCAGTAGCTCATTTTGCTAAAACAAAAAGACCCAAGGCAATTCATCTTGAGGAAGGCTTTTCCCAGTCCTGGAGACCCACAGTGGCTCCCATAATGGAATTGTTTTAACATTTGCAGGGTAAAAGCTCCTGGCATCCACTGTATACTGTTTTTGTAAATCAATTCTCCCTTCATTTTTCTACTTCACTACCTTTAATTATCTCCAACTCCTCTGGTGGAAAAGACAACACCACTCTCCCCTTCCTTCCCTGGTAGCAGCTGAGTCACTGGGAGTAAAGGGAGGTTCTAATTCCTTTTCTGGGCCTGTGAGAGCTAAAGCTGGGGCTTAATCAACCTTTCTTTAAATTTTCTTGCAATATTCTATTAATCCTTATAGTCACAGCCCCCCTTCAGCCCTGGGCAATGGCTCCTCCAAGTTTCCCTGGACCCTCTCAGGGCCAATACACCAAAAACCTTCAATCAAAATATGCCTCAAACTTTCAACCTTTCTGTCCCTCACCTGTGCCTTCCTTTCAGACATTCCAAGCACCCTCCAGCCAGAAAACCACAGTGGCTTCCCCTATCACCTCCTCCTATTCTCCCAATAGAACTAAGTCTTTCACATACTGCAATAACCTAATTCCTAGGGATAGAGTAAATTTGGCTAATATCTTGCCCAAATAATCTTGTTCCCCCTCAAAGGCAAAATACTGTTTACTGTGCTCTGTAAGTGAGCATCTTTTAAATCAAGTCTTAAACAGTAGCAGTGTGAAGAGGAACCTGGCTCAAGACGGTATAAGGATCTGGGACTGCAGAATGCCTGGGTTTCATTATTTATTCTTAGGTCCTGCATCACAGCTGGCAGGGTAGGAGTATTACAGGGTGTTCTACATTACTCTGTGTACCTGGCATACCTGGCATCTGTCACTGTATGGGAGTGTTAAGACATGGCTCCAAACATCTGCCTTCAACAGGGACTCAGCAAGAGGCTGCAACCCCGTTCTTCCATCCCTTGAAAGAAGGCATTGCTTTTTAGATACCAGTTGTCCAGGTTACCCCTAGAGTAATCTGAGGATATGGAGAGACTCCATATCCAGTTTTCCACATTCCACTGGGACTACACACACTTCTAGGTTCACTTTAGCAGAAGCTTTATCAGCACAACAGCACTAGCCTCCCTGTCACTTCTCATGACAGTAACTCACATTCCCCAACTCAGTCATCAAATTTCCTCCTAGCAAACACAATTACAACTAGGGACAAACAGAAACTCATGTATTTCAAACCCATCTCCCACATTCACCAACAGCAATTGAATAAAACGTACCTGCTCATCTTTCCCACTTATCAAAAGAAGACTTTGGCATAAAATTCAAAGTAGACAGAGAGGCTCCCATGTCACTAGGAAATTAGGACTCTTCTTGGTCCAGCAAGGGCTCCAGTGTGGAATGCCCCAGTACAATAGATCCCAATACCCTTAACAACCTATTTCCAATATTCTCTTTTTATTACAAATGGCACATTGATTCCATCCCAACCACTGTCCTGGTGGCTGCCCCCTTCCCTTTGGTCCTGGGTCTCCCTGCACACTTTTCCCCTTTGGGGGTTATAAAAATTGTGACATTATCCTTGCCTGTACCTTTCTTTACCTTTTCCTCACCCTTTCTTTCATATCTTTTGTATACCCGATGTGCCTTTTTAATCAATTCCTGCAAGTGCCCACTCTGCCACCTCTCCAGCCTGTGCTCCTGCTCCTGTGGGCTCTCAGCCTCCCACAGCCTCTGAACTCTGTAAAAATCACACACCTCCCTGATGATCCAAACAAAAGCCCTTCTTGTATCAAGCCAGGCTTTGGTGACACATTTTGTCTTACGCCAGAGCAGGTCTTTGTCCTGCCAATGTCCAGACACCCCTGCAGCACAACTGTCCAGGTCCCCAGGCTGCTCTACCAGCACCACAAGCTCTGTAAAGCACCGGATTCTGCAGCAGCTGAGCTGATGAGCACAGCTGACAGTGCCTCAGGGATGGACAAGGAGGGCGGGGGGAGGTGGAATGGCAGCTTTGGGCACCTCCTGGAGCTGAGCCCTGGCTGTCTTACAGCCGCAGCTCAGTGCCACACCCTCCCCACAGGTCCCCAGCCCTAGCTGCTTATCCTGCAGTCTTGCTCCCAGACTCGGCACCCCATAAAGAAATCCCCTTAAGTCCTGAGTAGGAAGCAGACAAACCCAAATCCTTCACTATGGCTCCATAATGACTGGGGGTGTAGGAATACCAGCTCCCCTTATTGCCTCCTCCTCGTGTTCATGTCCTTATCAGTCTCTGGGAGAATATGCAAACCATCCCAACCTTCTCCCAAAGGAACCTCCGGAGGCATTTTGGGATCATCAGCCCTACAGCTGAGACCCTTTCTCAGCTTTCCTTTACTGCCCCCTTCTGGCATCCTTGTTTTATTCCTTGATGTTCACTTTGTACTCACTGATGACATTTCCAGTGGTCCTTTCCTGTGGACTATTCACGGACCCCCTCAGCCCATCTGTGGGTCTGAGGTGCCCGGTGCCAGCCAGGGCCGAAGGCAGCTGGCCATCTAGAGCTGGGTGAGGCACGCCTGCAGCTCCTCTTGCCACGTGCCAGACACAGGGGTTGGAAGGATCCGGGATGTGTCCCCACTTTGTACGAAATATCACGCTATGAAAAGCATGTGTCCGAAAAGAAGACACGGGAATCCTTCAACTTTATTCGAATAGAGAGAGAGTGTCCACTGGGGCATGCACCCACAGCATTTTCTCTCTCTCGGTTTCAGAGGGTGCAGTCTCTCTTTATCCCAAGCTCCCGGCCACACGTTGCCCTCTCCCTCTCCCCATTGGCTCAGGTACTGGGAAGGTACAGCCTTCCCGAGCCACCTACCACCTATTCCCCCTTGAACCTGGCATTTCACCCCAAAGTTCAGGAGTTCAGGCTTGTGCAGAGGCCTCCACTTGTCTTTCTCAGGAGTCAGACTATCTGGGCTCAGTAACAAACCTGCTGTTTGAAGTTAGAGGAGACATAAAGACCCATTTCAAAGACATTAACCCATGGAATTGTTTGTAAAGACATTAGCACCCATCTTCCCTATCAGTGACACCCCTTCAAGCAAAACTCTTTCAGCAAAGCAAAGCTCTTTCCCGACTCTTGGAATAACTCCAAGATCTGAATCAAGTCTATAACTGTAGCATTGTTAGCTCAAGCTTTGTCACCTCTCTACTGCTTTTTCCTGTATGCGACAAGTATTAAATTTTCCAGTATGCTGAGTCCCCCATAGTATCTCTCCTCTGGGCTAGGAGCTCAAAGCAGCTGGCATTGGATGCTACTGTTCCGCTATCCAAAGTAATTTTTTGCATCCCTGTATCCTGCCAGCAGTAAAGTCGGAGCTTCATGAGCCCCGGCAGCAGGAAAAGGGGCATGGCCAGGGTTTGGCAGCTGCACTGGGCTGTATCACACCACAGACAAGCTGTGGTGTGCTCAAAACACGACAGGAAATTCATCTCCGTTCCAGAGCTGTCCGTGCCAGAAGGAGCTGGTGTGAAGTGCCTTCTATTGTCCCTCGGCTTGGGCACATTGTTCTGTGCGTGCCAGAGCTCGCTGTTCCCGCACACAGAACCAATGCCACCAGCAGGCACTCACTGCTGCTTTAATACAGCAAGCATTTTTTAGAACTTTGCCCCTTCTCCAAAACTCTTCCCAAGCACATTGGATGAAGGGCTGTGTGACCCTTCCAGGCAGCAGGACAGAGAAAACACTCGCCTGCAGGGTGGCACATGCTGCAAATGCTCTCTCCCCAGTATAAACATACAGAAGCCACTGAATCTTGCACAGTTACCATTAAGTAACACTGTTACTCTACACATTTAAGTTGCAAATAGCTTTTTGGGATCCAAGCAGCTGTAAAAGCTCTTTTGAGGCTGAAACCCAATAGTATTCATAATGCTTCTTCCACTGACAAGGGAGGTGGAACAGAGAATTCACATATCTTCTGCTCTGCAGCAGATACAATGCCTGTAAACGCAAGACTCGGCACCCTGGTGTGTACAGCTTTCCACGCGCCTCGTGGATAGACTGCACCAAACCTTGCAACACTGCTGGGAGGGTTTGTTTAGCAGATACACATCCTTGGGCTGCAGACTCTCCCCAGGCAGTCAACATTGTTCAGAGAGCTATTATAATAGGAGGGAACAGTCACCTTACTACAAACATGCAAGCTCCAGGGAAAGCAACACATAAATAATGTAACACTAGTCTTAAAACACTAACTTGGTTCCGAACATTTTTACTGCGGATAAACAAAATTGCTGGTACAGAATATTAGTACCCTTAAACAGGGAGAGGGGCTTGCCATTACAAGCTGCAGATAACTGGGGTTCCTTCTATCTCCAAAACCTTTTCAGCAATGGCAGAGCCATCCATCAGCAAGTGGCATTCAAAAAATTTCCCCACCCTTCCCTCTTGGGTGCTTTTTGTAGGGCCATGTTGGATAGATCTCCTGTCTGCAGCAGAAGTTGTGTTCTAAATTCTCTGCAACAATTTATTGCAATTTATTCTGTATTGTAATTTATTCTGTCTGTTAAATGGACTACAGACAGCAAGCTGCTTTTCAGAGGACAGTGTACAGTCAGTACATGAATGCTCAGGTACACATTACCAGCAGTAGACACCTTGCAGTGGGGGTTCAATGACACCTCCTGATGTCTGGAACAGGAGGAAGAAATCAAACATCACCATTTAGCTTTTCCAGTTTCATCAGAAGCTGAAGGTAAGCTACCAGAATTTGATCAGGAGTGATTAATTTAAAATAACCCCACATTTAATTCACAGATTCCCTTGGAAAAGGCATTCACTGCCCACCCATGCAACAGAATTACCAGTGTTCTCAGTGACAAATTCAGCTTTTTTACCTTTACAAAAGGAAGAGTTTTGGAAAGGAGTCCTTGAAAGGAAGTAGCCAAAAGGGAGCTCTGAATACTATCTTCAAATGAGACTTTTATTTACAGAAATTATCTGTAAGTATTTCTTATTGACTAGCAGAAAATAATTAAGACTGACTTTGTCTGATTTAGCAATTCTCTCTTGCACCTGTGTTGGTGATTTCACAGGAGGGAAAAAAAAACCCCAAATCTTTTAAAAAAACTGAAACATCTTTATAACATCCTATCTGAAAATCTGCTACCCACATGATGGACTAGAGTTCTATTTAAGCCAGTCAGTGCACCAGAAAGACCACGTAACACCGGGAGAAAAAGCGCACAGTGAAAAGTCAGTTTAATGAAATCTTGTATGACAAATTATGGCAATTATCATAACTGGAATTCTTAAAACTAGAGAAGATTATGGGAAACATGGTAAATTTTGAAATATGTAACATGTTTCTAGAAAGTAAATGAACCATTTTCTACACTCACTGGGAGAGCAAGAGACCAGTTGAACTGCAGAATGGGACACATTAGGAACAGTCATTTGATGGCAGCAATACCCAAGCAATAGCATCAATTCATACTTAAAGGAACAGAGTTGGAGGGTTTTTACTCCTGTAGGCTTCTGGTCACCTCCCACCCTGGTTCTAGGGCAGGATGGCTGAAAACTCATTTATTTAGATAATTTCCTGCCCTGTCTTCTCTAAAGCAATGTATCATGCACTGGGAACTGGACTACAGAAAGATGTTGGATTACAACATTCTCTTACCTTACTGTTTCTATTTCTTGTGGGTGTCTTTTTTTTTTTTTTTTTTTTTTTCCCCCATTTGATGGGTAGGAGGCTTACTTCTCGTTTCAGTGATGTTACCATGCTAGCAACATTTTCACAGAATCACAGAGCACACCGAGTTGGAAGGGATGCATCAGGATCAAGTCCAGCTCCCAGCCCTGCACAGGGCAGCCCTACAATCCCACACTATGACTGGGAGCACTGTCCAAACACTTCCTGAACTCAGGCTTGGTGCTCTGACCACTGCCCTGAGGAGCCTGTTCCACTTCTGAAGTCACCCTCTGTGTGGAAAACCTTCCTGATATCCAAGCTAAACCTCCCCTGGCTCAGCTTCATGCTGTTTCCTCAAGCTCTGTCATTGGTCACAAGAGTGTAGAGACTGGTACTTGCCCCTCCTGAGGAGGCTGAAGACTGCATTGAGGTCTCCCCTCAGTCTCCCCTTCTCCAGGCTGAACAAACCAGGTGTCCTCAGCAGCTCCTCATACAGCTTCCCCTCTAGACCCTTCCCCATGCTTGTGGCCCTTCTTTGGACACTCTATTAGTTTAATGCCTTTTCTATACTCTGGTGCCCAAAACTACCTCCAGAACTCAAGGTGAGGCTGCTGCAGTGCAGAGCAGAGACAGTCCCCTCCCTTGCCTGGCTGTACCTGATGCTCCCCCAGGACATGGTTTGCCTCCTGGTTGCCACAGTACATTGTTGAGTCATCAGCAAGCATGTTTGACTTTACTACACTCTTCAGTATTTCTTTTCCACTTGAAAACCTGAAAGGCTGTGCCTGTGTGGGTCAGCAGCCACACAGACTACACAGGAATTGTCAACACCACACAAAACAGAAGGCCTAAGGGGAAAGATGGAGCAGGAGTGAGATCAAGAGGAGGACTGCTGTAAGGCAGCAGAGCTGGTCACCATCACCCTCCCCTTGAGCAGCCACTGCTCACTACAGGAAACACAAGGCAGGGCTCAGGGTGTTTTGTTTACTTGCTTGCTAACATAGGTTTTAATGTAATTCCCATGTACATTTTAATATGACAGTCTTACATAGATCTTTTGAGACACATGGGCATCATCTGGTTTTGCCTGCCACTTGCTTACTAAGGCTTAAAGCAGAAAGCTGAGTGAGGGATTTGCTTTGGCCTAACTGTATCTTGCTGGGCAGGGCCTGAACTCAACCCATTGCCAATTCTGTTGGGATGCACAGCAACACAATTCTGCCTTCACTATAAACATTTATGCAAAGCTTCTGGCTAAAAATAAAATCTGTATCAGTAAATAGATACCAAATTTTTTTAAAAGCTGTAGGTGATTGCGTACTACCAAACCCCAAAGCAAGCATGCTTATTCCATTTTTCTGAATCTTCATGCACCATAAATTCATTTTAGGTAAAACACTTCAAAGTGAGACTCAGCATGGATCCCCAAGAGCCTGGGACCAGGAAATAATGCCTGTTTTCTCAGAAGTGGGCTGTGCTGGCCAAGACACCTTATTAATCTTCCTTATGAACAAGCTGCTGACAATAAACAGCTTTATGGTGCAAGGGTATTTGAAAAGAGTAGTTTAAATCTTAGTATCTCAACAATGTAAAAATATCCCAGATCCAAAAATGCAGATCACTTACTTGAAAGTCCCCAGACCTTGTGATGCAAAAGCAATTGTGTAGTGGGTACTAAGGAACCTGCCATGCTCCTGTTGAAGCACAGCAAAAGTAGTGGGTACAGAAACAGATCTGTTCATTGGTAAAAATCCCTTTAACTCTGAGGGAAAAAGAAAACCAAAATGCAAGAATGCATGAGCAGACAATCCAGAGAATCAAGATGCAGTGGCACAGCTTATCATTAGCCCTTTTCAATTGCCAGAGAAGTAATTACAGGTGTTCCTCCAACTGGCTATCAGGAAAAGCAAAAGCACCCTCTGCCCCAACAGCATCAGTCTTCAGTGATGTTAACAACAGAAAACAGGGTTAGCACCTGTTCTTCATTGCCAGCAAAAATGTGTGTTTCATTAAAATAGAGGCAATAAGGACTGTTTTGTTATTTGAATACTCAATTTCAAAGAGGATTTTGTGCTATAATCTAGTTTTCTGTTTTCAATTAATGCTACATCAAATGCTTATTCCCCTTTCATTTTCTTTTAGGTGATGCATTTTAGATCCTTAAACTACAAAGGAGCAAGCATGCAAGTCAGAAATTATCTATCAGTAAACTATTTATAAAGGAAATAGAAAAATTTGGGGAATTTATAGTGAAAGTGACCTGGTGACTATCAAATTCCTACCTTGCTGGAAAAGAACATACCATATATTTCAATAAGAAAATAAAACTCCATTCTCACACAAAAGTCTCAAATGATTAAAAAACACCCAAAGGGGAGAAAAAAAAAAAAAAAAAAAAAAGTTGAGTTATGGTTACAGTGGGAGTACTTCAGAATTACACACAGAAAAACACATTCTTGCTTTTATTTGTGGTGGAACAGAATACAATAACCTTCAGCCCAAACTACTCAAGGCTGGCAGTATTACCTTCTTCATGCTGCAAGACTTTAGGAAAAAGAACAGGGACAGGAAGGGTTAGAAGTTAAATTTTCTATTTAAGGCCATTAATTCAGCAAGATTAAAAAAAATGTCTTCAACTTTAAGCATGAAGAGTTGCACTGACTTCAGTAAGATTATTCACATACAGCTAAGTCAGGCAGGTGCTTAAATGGCTTGTTGAATCAAGCCATTAAATGAGAGCTGCTTTATTATACAGATTTATTTTAATGGCTGGCAGAGCTCATTACATGAGCCTATTTTATTCTTCCTAGGGCTAACAGCTGTTTTGTCATTAACTTTTCTGTATGCCTCCTGCACTTTACTGTAGCCACAGAAACAAGGTTTTCTAAGAAAAATTGTATGCAACATCTATTATATATAGTGGCTTAGCTCTCCCTTAAATAGTAACAGAAAAGAACAGTACAAAACAATAGTTTCACTTTTTCAACACACAAGAGCATCTTATTGAAAAACTAAAATAAAAAAGTCTCACCACAATATAAATCCCCCAAAAATAATAATGAAATGGGAAGAAAAAAGGAGTTAGCAAAACATCCTGCAGACTTTAAAGTCTCTTATTATCAAGTTAAAAAAGCTTTTCTGGTGAACCACAATGTTTTGTTTCTTTCTGTTTACAAACCACTAGACAGCAAACAATGGAATCCACATCCATAATCTATGTTGGGATTAAAAGGTGAAAATATAACCCATTTGCAGTCCAAAAAAAAAAAAAAAAAAAAAAAATAGGAACCCAGAAGGGCAGCCAGTGAGCATAGGAGCTGGTGAGGACCGGGTCTCCCTATGTGAAGGGGAGTAGGGGTTATAAAAGCAGAATTCGAGTTGGAACCGTGTTGAAAAGTTCTATCTTGGAGACCTGCAAGACACGAACTACTGAAGAAACAGCCAAAAGGTCCCAATGAAAAGCTGTGACAAGCTGTAATGTGCCATTTTAATTACAAGGAAGAGGAGAAATGGTTGGGGGTGGTTGCATTTTGTGTTTTTGTTGTTTTGGGGTTGGATTTTTATTTTTTTTTTGCTCATCAATATGATGAGCTTTTAACATCCCAAACCACATTCAGGTAGTTTCCAAGTCTGCCTTTTTTTTGTATGGAATCTACTGATCCAGACCAAAAACCCAAACAAACAGAACAGAGATGCACAGTCTTAAGTTCTGGAGTTTTCAACACTGCCTGAAATCATCGCTGGCCTGGGGTATCCAGAGATGCCTGCAAGATGGTGTTCATAGCAGCCTTGCAAGCAGATCAGCTAACATCTGCTATGTGCCACCAACGTTCTGCCCATCACCTTCATCATTAGCACCTGAAACAATAAAAGCAGTTCTTGGTCATAGAAATATCTTGTTTCTTGCCTTACAGTAAGAGATGCATCCCAAGCAGCCAACAAAATCTCAGATTAAGGTGTTCAATGAGAGATGAGAACTACAGAATTCCTCCTCCCCTGCTTTGCATATGTCTTCTCCAGACTAAGATCTGTCTCCTGTAGACTTTTATGTTCTTGACTAATCTGGTTCAGAAATCCCAGCAGCATCCCAAAGCCTAAAAATCTCAGTTTCCAACCTTTTCAATCTTCCCACTGCTTTTGCTCCTATTCATTCCTCTTTTTTTCCCCTTCTGTGAACCATGATGGAGGTCTGGACATTCTCAGCCACAAGAAAGCAAAGCATAGATGACTTCCAAGCTGAGAGTACAAAAGGAAGCCTTCCTCAAATTGAGGACTAGTATTTTTCATAAATTATGGTCTCATGCACAATAAAAACCATTACACTCCTTCTATGTCCCTTTGTAAACCTTCTGCTTTCCAAACAGCCCTCCACTGAAAGGTCAGTCTGGATGCTGTTTACTGATCCTGAATCATCTCAGGTTTTATGTGCAATTCTTGGCCATGATGAAGGCAAAAAACAAAACTCAGAACCATGTTAGAAATCCTGTAAATGAAAGAAAGCAAAGAAAACCTCTGCTAAACTCTGGCATGTAACTCAGAGGCAATACAGGGGCCTTTTGCCAGTTTGGAGAAGAATCAAGAAGCAGTTGCATTTAAAAAGGAAGTCCATGCAATAGTCCTACTCCACAGACACACACAAGGAGCACAGTCTGCCTTAAGAAATGACACAGGAAGATGCATGGGAAACAGGAAACACCACTGTCTGCCTTCCTTACCACTTCCAACTGATCCTGAAGGTGCAATGACATCATCATCACTGTCTTCCTCATTTGACTGTGTTACCTCTGGCTCAGGTGCAGCACTCTTGATCTCTTGCTCTTGCTCCACTCTACTGCGCAAGGCCAGGATCCGATGGTGCAATGCAGCGTACAGCTGCCCTGTATCTTTAGAGCTTGCCTGCATTTTTAATGTTCAGAAAGAAGAAAAAGGTACATAGAATTATAACAATACACTGCTGACATAGTACACACCAGTCATATTTCACAACACACTTTTCAGTTTTCTCATAAGGTGTTTTTCAAACCAGTTGCAATGGGCTGTGGTACACACAGCAGGACATTAGATATACAAAACTTTGGTGGTGAGAGAATATTCCTCTCCCTCCTTAGTCCCAACTTTCTCTGGCTAACATACCCAGTACTTCTTGATCTCATATAGCCTTCACACAGGAATCATGGAGCTTTCCTGAAACCTCCCAAAAGCTCACATTTAAAAGACCTTCAATTAAAATCTTGCAGATTTTTGCTGGCCTGTCAATAAGTCAACTTCACACATTAGTTATTTGTGATCAAGCCAATTGTTTCATGAGGCACTGGCATAAAATTCCAATATGAGATATAATGAGAAAACTCTATGAAACAGTCAGGCAGGCAATTATTCACTTTTTTTTAAAAATAGTCTCTGTTTCAGAGGGAAGCAATTTCTTTCATAGAAATTAGTTTCTATCTGCCCCATCTGACACTTGAATCTGTAACCTCTATGTCTGCAAAATTCCCCTGCAATGAGCTGTAATGAAAAAAAAAGTTCCAAACAAGACATTTTTTTATCAATACTAAAATAAGAGTGAATAACCTGATGACAGATTAACTCAAAACTTCCAAATCTAGAAAAACATGGAGAAAATATTATTGAGTAATTTCATTTATTTTTCATTATCAATGCACATTTGGTATCATTAAGTTCCATTCTGGGACTCCAGATCCCAGGCTACAAACCTAATGACACAGGGAATGCTGACCATTTGTTGATGCTCACAATTTCTGATCCCTAGAAACACTAATTCTTTTGCAACATCTTGTGTAGGATCAGTGTAAATCAAAATAACATGTTTAGACCTCTCCAAATCTGCAAGTGCTTTAGCAGGAATTGGAGAATGACCTTTCCTCCTTGCTGTGTGATCAGATCCTGAGTGTTTTAGGAATTCTGATTGGGATTGCTGTTCCCCATTTAGCAAGCACAGAAATCACTTTCACTGTCCTGTTACTGCTTCAATACTCATCTAAATACTAATCAAAATAATCTTCAAAAGAAAATCAAAGTTAAAATGTGTAACCCTTAAGTACTAATATGATGTTCTTGACAGTTTTAGCGTTTCCTTTTCAGTAGGCACCTATTATCCTCCTGTAATACAGACAGTGACAGCTTTCCTGTGCTGAAAGTTGCAGTAGATCTAATTTTGGTTAAACTACTGCATAAGATCTGTGAAATAATGCCTATTTTTCTTAAATCAGAAAACAATCTGCTTTAAACACTATAGTTAGAATCTCAGTATGGGTGGAACAAGTCCCATGACTTCATGGGCAATGCTTTGGACAACCTGGCTTCCTAGGGCAGCCTTTGATGTGGCATTTGTTTACAACTAGCAAGACTGTTCAGACAAGCAAATCTGACAGGTTCCTCGTCTTTGGAGCAGGGGTGATGTTAAGAGTGTAGGGTGCAAAGAAAAATGGGAATGCTAACCTCAACTACAGTTGAAGTATGCACCAACTTGAGTAGGATGGTTAAGACTTAAACAAGAACAGTACTCACTGATATAAGAAAAACTTTAACTCCTTGGTCCTCTGTGTCCATGGCAGTGATCCGGATACTCTTCTCACTGGCTTTATCGATCTGCATCTGAGCCCAGAGCTTGGTATTTAAGATTAACCTGAGACTCCCCTGAGTCCTCATCACTAAAGCCAAGTTACAAGATCAGTTAGGTAACAAAAGACACATCAGGAAGCTCAAAACAGTCAAGACACTTTTTGTTGTCTAAAGGTTTCAGTCCTTCTACAAATAAGACCTCTTGGGCTTTTGTCACAACAGTAAATGCGAAGAACATAGGCTTGTGCTAGTTTTGGCTGGGGTAGAGCTAATTTTCTTCCCAGTCATTGGTATGGAGCTGTGTTCTGGGCTTGTGCTGAACGATAATATAGAGATGCTTTTGTTATTGCTGAAAAGTGCTTGCACAGAGCCAAGGCCTTTTCTGGTTTTTATAATACTGCACTGATGAGAAAGATGGGAATATGTGGGAGGTTAGGGGCAGACAGCTGGGACAGGTAACCCAAACCGACCAAAGGGATATTCTAGACTATGTAACACCATGATCAAGATACAAAGCAGGGGGAAGAAGAGGAAGGGAGGATGTTTGGAGTGATGGTGTTAGCCCTCCCAAGTCACCATTACGTGTGATAGGACCCTGCTGTCCTGGAGATGGATGGATACCTGCCTGCCCATGGGAAACAGCGAATTCATTTCTTGCTTTGCTTTGTTTGCCTGCACTGCTTTTGCTTTCTTTATTGAACTGTTTTTATCTTAACCTATGAGTTTTCTAACTTTTATATACTTTCAATTCTCTCCCTGATCATGCTGAAGGGGGAGTGAGCAAAACACCACAAGGGGCTTGGCTGCTGGCTGGGCCTAAACTGTAACAAGGCTATTAAAGATTAAGTCATGTCTAAAGTTATTTAGTCCAGAGCCTTATATGTTAATACATTAAAGTTCAGCAGTGGTATCTGAGCAAATAATCTCAGGCTAATGCACATTCCTGCCAGCCTGAACAATTGTGCACTATTCAAAGAGACCTCCCCCACCACAAGCAACCCATCCAATACAGCCAAATCTGAATGATCTTACCATAAATTTCTAGGCAAATATTCTAGTTACTAAATATGGTTTGCTTTTATGAGGGGAAAAGGTAACTGGAACATGTGCCACAATAGAAGGGTATGAAGATACTCTCTTTGGAGGCAATATTCTGAAGCAATATTATTGGAGGCAATAACTGAAGCAAAAGAAAAGGTCCAAACAGCTTCTGTGTTGCTGGAGCTAAGACAAACTAAAGTGAATGTTGCTGTGCATCAAGGAAGAACCTTGTGAAAATAGCATGACTCCCATCCAGTATCTCATTTCCCCTGGTTACCCTTACCCAGTCGAGACTGTAATGTTCCATCTTCTGTTGAGGCCATATCATTGAGTCTCAGGAGCCCTCGACCTCTTTCCACCCAAGACTGAGAGCTTTTATCAAATACAAACAGCTTGCACTGAATCTGTAACAGAAAATATCTCTATGGCATAGTGGCTGATTGAAGTAATCATTTATTTGATTAGTCACCTACAGTTGGTTAAAAACATATTCAGATTTTATACTGGAATTTTTAATTGTTTACAGTTGTGGAAATCAAAACAGTCATCTTTTTTGCAACAAATTTCTCAAAATATGCTGTCTATTTTCATCAGGTTTTATTAAAAGAAGCTATATATTCTTAAAGAATAAGAGGGTTCAAGATCAAAACAACAGGTAATTTTCAGGTAAGATATTAATTTTCCCAGAGGAAACTTTATGTCATAAGAGACTGCCTTATACCAGTCAATTCTTTCAAAAGCCTTAGGTACACACTGCACTACTGAAAATGGTATTTGTTGCTGGGAAGACCCAGCAAATATAATGAAAGCAAAGCAAAATTCTTTCTGTAAGGAAGCAAAGGATGAATAAACACACTAGTGCATTATCAAGTCATTATCAAAGCCTAAACCACACAAAGTCATTAATAAGTGAAGTATTTTTACTGCCTCCCTGCAGCATTCATAGGTTATAAAACTCAAAAGGTGTATGTATTTTTTTCAACAGTAGGAATACTCTTTCTTGACCTACAAGCTCCCTTTTTCTTCCATGATAAACATCTCTACTCCATATCACCCTCTCTAAATCCAACTTCACTGTTACTGCTGAGGTTTTATACCCCAAACTGTCACCCTCAAGTTTCCCACAGATGAGCATGCACTAAGTGGAAAACATACTTCCATTTTCATTCCCTCCATTTACAATTTTCTTCACCCCAAAATCTAGCTCTATGTATTTCTGCAATATTAACATAGTTTAGTCTGTACAAAGTCTTATTTGGAATTTTAATGCATTATATCTCACAAGAAAAAAAGAATTAAAGTTAGGCAAGAGGTCTGCTAAATTACAGCACATTCATGCAAGTCAGTCCTCTATAAAGTATCCAACTGCCAAAAGTTATGGTTTTCTTAAGTGAAACAGGAGTCTTATCTCTTCAGTGTTTTGTTCAATTATGTGGAGCCTCCAGACATTTCTGAATTACACAGAAACATACCAGAAGAACCATTTAAAGACCATTTATGTGTGGTAAAAAGAAGTTCAAGAACATAAACATTATAGAGTATCATTTTGTAAAGTAATACAAGTGTAACTGATAGGCATTAGATACTGACAGTGCAAGTGTTTGGTGTCAGAATAGAGCATCCTGCCTGTGAGAATAAAGAAAGCTAGTCCAGAAAATAACACAGTTCAAATGCTGAGAAACAATGTATCTCAAGGAAAAAACCATACTATAATCGGAGGACAAAGAGATAGGAAAAAAATACATACACCACTTCATTTGATATGAAAACCCTTTTTCTTAAGGATATACTGGAGTTTGTAAGTATATTGAAGTTAATTAATAACTACAATGTTAAATATATCTTTATTAAAATCAGGAGTCTAAGTCACAACTAAATATCCTTCTACAACATCACTAATTCAATTAAGTAGCTCAAGCCAAATTCCTGAGTGTTTGTGATATAGTTTCTGTTTTGCAAGAAACTAGACTGTTGGCATAAAGAGTCCATTCCTAAGTTTTAGAAAGTCTTCAGTAGTACAACCATTAAAGAACTTAAAAACATTTAGTTCATCTAAGTTTCCTTCAAATAATTATCTCAGAAAGCAGAATCTCCTATCTGATGGATTCAGGAAAGTATGCTTAACATACACCTGGATGACATCTACAGAAAAATTCATTCAGAAAGAGGAAATTAAAAAACAATGGATAACAAGTTATCTAACAAGAAAATACATTAGAGATATAGAGGAAGGCTGAGTTGTAGGGAATCAGATGGTGTGCATTCACTGGACATCCATATGAAAGCCCACAAACTCAAAGCTCCTCTACTCTATCCATTTCTTACCTGTAACACATTACTTTCAGCTTCTTCCCCAGTAATCACTTCTACCTTCGCTAATAAACACTTCCTTGCTGTTGCTTTAGTATAGGCTGCTGCAGACTCTGCCAGTGATTCTGAAATATTATTAGCTGAACAACATTTTGAGAGTCTGAGAATGATTAGCATAAAATTTTATAATATGTACAAAGGTCTCATGCAAGCACATCAGAATTTTGAGACCTTTTGAAAAGTACAGAAGACAGACCTTAATAGAACATGTAAAAAAATGATTGAAATTTAAGCAGAAGTGAAAGATTGTCTTTTAATACTTGTTTTACAAGCACAAGGAACAAAAGAGAGAAGTTCTCAAGAAGTTTTGTCCCTACACACAATAGTTCAAAATCTTTGCACAGATACCTGCTTATCTGTAGATGCTCCAGCAATGTTGATACTCTTGCCAGCCATACAGCTGTGCCTACACATGGACAATTTATTTTTGTGCCTACACAAGTGCAAATTATTTTCCACTTTTATTTGGGCTTGCAAGCAGTTTACTGAAGAAAGCCCATAGCTGCCAGAATTTCCATTATATCTTGACAATTTGAAGTCATCGAATCCAGCAAACAGCTCTTAGTTCAAGCAACATGTGGGGTACCCACCCAATGCAATACACATTTGACTCAGAAATTCAGTCACTTGAAATACAACAGAACTGTTTAGAAAAAGTTTGCCACATTTCTTCTATATTCTCTATCAAATCCTACAACCAGTTCTGTTAATTCCCTCTAATTTAATTCTGTTGAAGATACTCCCACTACCACAGAATTACATTGAAAAAGACAGTGCAGCCTATATACATTTCTACACCATCCAGCAACTTTCATACCCAGCCTGTATCTTTGGTTACATGAGACAGTAAAGGCAACAAAAATCTTCTGTTTTTGAAAAGTAACAGGATATTGAAAAATACAGTTATTAAAAAAATTATTAACCACCATTCCTAATATAATATTCTGGTTTTCACCTTTTTCTGGCGTGGCCTCCTGAGAAGATGATTCAGACCCAGACTCCGTAGCAGCATTCTCCTTATTACCCTCTGTGCTACCTTCATTTGATTTTGGTGGACTCTATCACAGAAATAAGAGGAGGTAAACAGAAGAGAGAAACATACACTAATTCTGCTGAACAGGACTAGTGACCAAGTATGAGGGCACTTCCAGTATTTATAAACTATATGGCAATAAAAAGCTCATAGACACCATGCTTTCACAGTTAAAGCTATCCTACTACCTCAGCCAAGGAACTCAATGGAGTGCGACCTAAAAAAACCATTCAAATTGTTTCCCCTTAAACTGATACCAAATTTCAATCCATATTTTGAGGTTTTTTGACTTGATTTGTTCAAAACAGCAAATAAATTTCAGCTACAGCTACTCATGGCATAATCGACTAAACTCCTGCTTGGTAGTTAGGTCTGAACACACAGCACTAAATGTTTCCATTTCGTTCCAAAACAGGAATGAAAACAACAGCAAGAAACAGTGAGATACTAGAAGTTGTTCCTTAGGTTGGTACATCATAAACAGCATTTCCAGAATCATACCCCAAGTCCTGAGCCATCTCCTTTACTGCTAGGCTTGAAATACCATCCTGGGAGGAGTCACATGACTACACTGCTCTCAATTTTGAGGACAAACATAAAATACCCTCTAATACTTATACTCCAATAGCCATTTAAAGCAAAAAGCTGTGCCATAAAATGTTTGGGCACAAGAACCATATGCACTACAGAGAAGGCACTGAATCTCCTTACACTGAGAGTTTGGCAGGGAAATCCTGGAGAGTATTGCTGGGCAGACAGCTCATGATGAACTTCCCCTGTTGCACTCTAAGTAAGTTACCTTGAGGGGAAACCACTGAAAAAAAAACCCCATACTCAAGTGACAAGTACAATTAAAGGCTCTCAAACCTCCTAAGTGAGAATCTGCAACAAACTGCTCACAAAATTACAACATACATAGTGGATACTCACTAGGACTCGCTCACTCATGTTCTGTCCAAAAACAAATTTGTTGCTAGACGCATCTGCACTGTTCGTAGAGTTCTCTATGCTGAAAAAAACCCAATAAACAAGCCAGGTTTTACAAGATAGAAAATAATACCTCTTATTTTCTACTAATAAAATTCCTCAGAAAGCGAGTGAGTGTCACTGGCTTTAAAAAAGTAAGCACGGGTTGACACATACATAGGTAAAAATTAATTCAACTGACCACGAGAGCACATTCTTTACAGAACAAGAATTCTCTCAAGAATGCCAACAAATTATTTTGTCTCTGTAAAAATCTTCCCCTTCAGATAACTAATAACACACAAAGCAATGCTGAATGCCAAGTGAGGGCTTATTGTCTAATCATATAACTGGTTTTTTTTAACAGTATTCTACATGCACAGACTTGAACTACTACACATGTTTTGGTCAATTCTCTTAGAAAGAGAAAAAAGTGAAACAAAAGCACTTCCAATATCGTAATTGAAGCAAAGGTAGCAGGGAAAAGTAATGCCTTTTATCAGACTAGCTGCTATACCACAGCTTCTCCAAGAACTTTCACAGTCAAATCTCACTCAGCCTTTACTTCTTCCTTTCATTAGTATTTTTATTAACAGATTTTAAATCCTATTTAGAAAGGACAAGAGTTTTATTCCTTTAAAGACTCAAAAGACTTAACAAGTCACTGTTTAGGTCCCTTCCCATCAGGCATACCTTTCTAAGAAACCAGCCTGCTCATAAAGTGAATATAAGACCATTCTGAATCAAGCCCATGTGCATTTCACCAAGTTTGGAAAATGGGGACTCATATGTATATGATTCAAGCAAAACCAAACAAACTTTTAAACTGTACATCTACAGTTGCCACTTCTGATTAAGGATTCCTAGAACAAAGGAAGTCCTCAGTGGAAGATAGTTTTACCTACTAAGGGAAATAAATACCATAGTTCTGAGTTCTAAATGTTGAGAAGGATCTCAGTGTGGCCTACCAGTATATGCCACACCTCCCAAAACCTCACACTTTTTTAAGAACTGACACTGTTACACAAAGAGAGGAGTTTTCTTTTTTAAGTTGATTACCATAATCCTTTGCCATCTCCACTGAAAACCAGAGCCAACTCTGCTTAGACACTGTTTTTTTAAGACAAGTGCAAAACGAAGATCAATCTGGCAATTGATCCACCCTGAATGAATCCTCCCAAAGTAAAGACTCGAATGAAATGACAGTAGATGTCATATGAGTTGAAAAATATGAAAAAAATATTCCAGTATTTGATGGTCACATATTAGTAGCTACCGTCTGCCAAATCTAAATGAACAAATCTGACTGTGTCTATTGGAAAGACAATCTGGCATCAAGAGAGCAAAGGTGTTCTCTACTTCTCCAGTGCTGAAAAGTTCAGCATCAAAGTTTATTAACTGCAGAACTGCCTACTGCCTCCTTCATGGTGAACAACAACAACATAGTGAATCATAAAAATGCCTAATGTAAGGACAAAGAAAGCATGTATTGGTGCTTTTCCTACAATTATTTTGTTGCCTCAATATGAATTTCAGCTTACTCCAGGAGCAGAGATGTTGCTTTGCTTCATTATTCTTGGCACGAATTCTCCTCACACTTTTCCAGTTATTATTTGAATTCACAGCTCTGTATCTCCTGTTTTCTCATTTTATACACTACCTCATTTTTTGACCACCACTAAGCTACCATTTTCACAGACCTGTATCACCACCTTAACCTCAAGTGAAGGTTGTCAGCTCGGAGCTCATCACTACAAAGGACAGGATTAGCAGTTCTCTCCTGGCTGCCTCACTTTACCTATGCATCACGTTTCTTCTGATACTGTTACCTCATCAGAGGTTCTCTCAAAAACCTCCCACAATTAAGCTCCTACTTCTTCATACAGGCCTTCTGAAAAGCTTACTATCATGAAAAAAATTTAACTATTCTTCCTTTCATCCGTGTCATATACGAAACCTACTGAACAACACAAATATAGTGTAGATGTCCACAAGATTCTACTGGTAGCTTAAATTTAGTCCATCAGTGTTTCTAATCATCCATGAGAAGACTTCTCATGTCACACTTGTTGCTTTTCTGAAGAGGTTTTGGTGAGGATGTGGTCAAATAAATGGTATCAAATGCATTTCCCTTGATGAGATGATTGAGGATTCCCCCAGACCTGAAGACTGCCATCTCATTCTTCAGAAGTCTGGATCCCCACTGACCCAGTCTAAGCACTGCATCCAATAAAGAGCAGAAATAAACAAACAAAAAATCAATAATGAGTAAGGAAAACTGCTCTATTGGTTTCTGTGTAGTCTTACCTGGAACTGATGTACTGTAGAAAATAATTTGTTGCGGAAGGTGTATCTGCTGTCAGGAGGCCAGCATTTTGCACATCAGCACTTTCATCACTTTCATCTCCTAGCTAGACAAAGAACAAGTATATATCAATATTTTTAATCAATTATATATAGCATATATATCAATAACTCTAATAAAGTATACATCAATAATTTTAATTACTGACCACAAATTTTTTTAACTAATTCTTCCTAAAGACAAAGTTTCATCCACAAATGCTTTCTACAATAAAACAAGGTTAAGTCTGTGTCCAAATATTACACTTTCTTTTATTATACTAGGAAACCTGAGCAAACCTGTCTTCAACAGGAGGTACTAACAATCCAACTCAGTTATTCTACAGGCAAGTTTGAATCCAGGCTCAGCCTGTTTTTCCATCTTTCTGTGAAGTCTTGGTTGCATAGGAGCATCTTAGCACCACATTTTAACTTCATTCTAACCCAAAAGGTAAGAGAAAATGCTACATTCTACTGAACTTTAGCCTTTACTCACGATTGCAGTAGGTGTATTTATTCTTGAAAAAGCTTCTTACGCTACTTAACAGAATTCATTTATTAAATGTACAGAAATAAACAGTCGACTCTGAGTTAAAAGCTTTTAATTTTACACATATACATGCAAAAAGTTTTAACCTTTTCATACAGTAACTACACAGTACTTCAAAAACTCTTAGTCAAGAGAAACAAATGTGTGTTTACCTTAACTCTATCTCTTAAATTCTGCCCAAAAACAAATGCTTGCTGTGCATTTAGTTCAGCCTTCTCACAGCTGTCATCATCTGAAGTATTGTTGGACTCCTTTTTCTGACATTCTGCTGCCTAAAGAAATGGAAAAATGTAGCCTAAAATGTTGAGTTTCTTTAAATAAAAACCACCTTATGACAAGGTGTGTCACACACTCATTTACAATGACAAAACAATAACACTTCCAGATCTACAGGGCATGTTTTGCATTTAAATAATGTCTCTGATGTTGAGCATTTTTCTTAGCAAATCACAGAACAGTTAAGGTTCAAAGGAATTTCCAATAATCACTTGATCCAAACTGTGTTCAAAGCAGCATCAACTTCAAACTTGTATTAGACTGCCCAAGATTTCGTATCAAGTTTCAAAAAATCCACATGACAGTTTTACATTTTAGTAGTCTGGTTCAATGTTCAACTATACTAAGTATGATTAGTTATGTCCTAAAACTCTGGAATCTCCTTCACACCACTTGCAGCTTCTCATCTGTTTGACAGACACTTCCTAATTTCATTCTAGTCTTGCCACCACCTACCACTTGAGAGCTGAGAGGAACAACCAAATTTCCCTGCCCTAGTCCAAGCAGAACATACTCAGCTCTTTCATTCTCTCATCACACATCTCGTGCTCCAGCCACCAGTCCCCTTTAAGTGTCTTTCATGTACTGTCAAGCCCCAAACCATATGGCATTTCTGATACCATCCTCCAGTGGCACAAAAAGAGAAAGACCACTTTCCTGAACTTAATGGCTGCAGTTTTAGTGAAGTAGCCTGCAAGTCCTTATCAATACAAGGATAAACTACTTACTCATGTTGAATCTATTGCTCATCACTGCTGCACAGTACCTGAAGGTTGCTGAGCTTTTTGTTCTCCTAAGGACTTTCTATTCTGCACCTTTTCCACCTGATTTCCACAAGTGGCTTCATGACTTCTCCTGCACATGCCATGGTGGCACTTTTCCTGATTATTCCCATACTATAGTTCTTGTTCCACTTGCCCTGTCTCTCGTGATTTTGACATCCCAATAATTGGTGCTCCATGGTGTGAGGAGCCATCAATCTTACTGAGCAATTGGGAAGCCCCGGATGCCTAATTTAGAGGCTGCTGGAATGAAGCAGAAAATCCACAGATTTAATGGCTGCAAAAAATTAAGGAAGAACAAACTCTACTGGCTGTTGAAAGAAAAATTAGCCCACTGGTTGTGCCTGGCTGAAGCCCATCTAGAGAGGACCTGTGACAAGATTACAGGTGAGCTTTGGGGAACATGGGGCAAGAAATGTCCAGGGAACAGACACACATTTACATTCATTTAAAAGCTGTGATAAGAGCCAATTCTCATTCCATGCCTAACCAACAGTTAAAAGACCTTTTATGCTGGGTACAGAAAAATTTTGCAGACACAGACCTTGCATCTGCTTTTACCATGTCTCCTTGGGACTCTGCTACAGTAAGACTCCATGATGCAACTACTCATATGGACTTTACAGTTGTTAAACTGTTTCCAACAAGTCCTATAGTTGTTGACATTTTCAGTAAGCAATCTAGTCTTCCTGCAATGCATCCCTTAGCTTCTCTCCCTGGTTGGTCTTGGTCTCCAGATTCTGCTCTTCTGTAGCTGCTGCCTTTACTGTGTCTCTGTTACCTTTAGATGCTTCTAAAACTGCTAATGAAGGGGAAAGTGAAAAGAAAATTGAAAACTATAAATCTGTTGTGGGTATGCAACAGCAAGACAGTGATTCTACTTCTGAAGAGGAGACAGACTTAAAACTAGAGACTGAGTTGTTTTCTCCTGACCCTAGAGAGCCCGTGTCTCCTGTAAAATTAAGAGAGTCTCCAATAAACAACTTCAAGTTGACAGATTGGGCTTATATCAGGTGTGAAGTGACCAAAGAAGGTGATGTCGAATTAGCACATGAGACACTTTATCTTTGCCACTAAGGTACAGGAGACAATGCAAACCCCAGATGGGATCCTATTTCACATGATGAAATCCAAGACTTAAGAAAAGCTATTAAGGACAGTGGTCTGGGCTTGCCTTACTTTAAACAATTGCTGGAAAGTGTTTATAATGATTGATTTAACACCTTTTGATTGTTGTTATGTTTCATCCACGATTTTAACAGATTCACAGTGTGCTTAGTGTGACTTAAAATGGTGGAGGCTTCTTGACAAATTAATATAAAAAATATGCAGGAGGTGCCAATGCAGCTCTTACAGTTGTAAGTTTAGCTGGGGACCCTCAACATGACAGAGCTGAAGATCAGACAGCTGATCTACCCAGAGCAGTGCTCAGTGCTAGTGAAGATGCAGCATGTAAATCTCTCTTGCAAGTTCAGCCAGCAGGGAGCCCTGAAGAAGTTTATACTCAAATAAGGCAAAGGGTATCAGAGCCTTTTACAACTTTCATAGATGGCCTAACACAAGTGATAGATCAACAGTGTGACAACGCCAAGGCACATCCACACGTGCTCTGTAATCCTGCCTTTGCAAATGCTAATGGTGAGTGTAAACTGATTATTCAAGCCTTGCCTGACTTACAGCCAAAAATGCCTCAAATAAAAGAAGCCTGCAGTAAAATCTATAGGCTGCAGCATATTACTACAATACAAGCAGGTATCTTTGGAGAGAGATTTGAAAGAGCTTTTGCTGTGCAAGTTGAAGCTATGGATCAAAGACCAGTTAAAACCCTCTCCACCCTACATTTTATACCTCAGCAGAATAGTTCTCTGGCATCGATGCAAGCTGAAACCATCACAGGATGATGTTGCCAGTGTGGAAAGCCTGGACACTTAATAAAAAACTGTCCAGAGCCTGCAGAAAGCTGTTGTCACCAAACTCAAAAATAAGTGCACAGCACCACTGTGTGACAACACAGACAGCACCAACTCAGCAACCCGAGAATTTTCCAAGGTTATGTGAACAGAAAACCAGACAGAAATGTCCTCAAACAATGACCTTACATTACACAGATGACTTGTTAATTGCAGCACCGACACAAAAAGAGACAGAAGAAACTCATGACTCTTATTACAGAAGTTCAGAATGCTGGAGTAGAAATTTCTACATAAAAAATACAAGAAGCCTCACCATGGAAGTATTTATGATGGCTAATATCAGAATAGTGAATAAAGCCACAAAACATACAACTTCGTACTAGTGTTACCACTTTACAAGATTTACAGCAACTTTTGGGAGAAATTAATTGGATTAGACCTCTTTTGGGAATTACTAATGATGAACTTGCACCACCTAGAACTGTTATGGCTGAAGCTCAAAACACTCTTGAAAAAAAAAAAATCACCAAAGCTCTTCAACAAAGACAAGCACATATATGTATTTTTTCAAAATCTTTTTTTTATGGCTATTAGGAGAACAACTGCAGTTGTATGGTCTCATTTTACAATGGGATGTTTCTGAAAAAGACCCTTTGCTGATAACAGAGTGGATTTTTTTGCCTTACAGGTCCCCAAAGACAATTTTCACAACATTAGAAATTATTACTCAGATCATAATCAGAGATAGAGCAAGACTGCTAACTTTACCAGGCCAAGAGTCTGCAGTGATTTATTGTCCCTTAAAAAAAAAGAATATTCTGATTGGGCTTTTACAAGACTTACAAATTGCATTTCCAGATTTTTCGGGTGCTTGCTCTATCCACTTTCCGAGTAATTACAGATTCTGCTTATGGTGCCAATATTGTTGAATAGAAGAATCAGTTTTAAAAGATGTTAGTAATGAAGATCTTTATTGTTATCTTACATGTCTTTACAGAATTATAAAACAGAGAACAAACAAGTACTTTGTTTCCCATATTAGGGTACATTCCTCACTTCCAGGATTCTTAGAAGAAAGAAACACAAGAGCAGATAAATTGACAATGACTGTTAAAAATACCATGCCTAACATTTTTGACAAGCTAAATAAGTCATGTCTCTTTTCATCAAAATACACAAGCTCTTATGCAAATGTTTAGCATCTCCAAGGATCAAGCAAAAGCAATTATAAATGCTTGTCCTGATTGTCACCTTGTGCAACCTCCAATGTCCATAAGAGCTGTCAACCCACAAGGGTTGCAAAGTCTGCAATTATGGCAAACAGATATTACCAAACATCCATCTTTTGGGAAATTTTAAAATATCCATGTATCAACAGACACTTTTTCAGGGGCAGTTTTTGCCTCTTTACACACAGGAAAAACAGCTAATCATGCTTGTCAACATTTTTTACAAGCATTTGCTTCATTAGGAGGATCTCAGGAAATCAAAACAGACAATGGTCCCACAAATACAGCTCAAAAATTAGCCCCTTTCTGATGGACTGGGGTGTTTCCACACATTTGGTATTACCCATTCTCCCACAAGTCAGCTATTAGTGAAAGAACACATCACACTTTGAAATCTCTACTAGACAAAGAGAGAGGGGGAATAACCCTGGCAAATCCCCAGATGCAGTTAAACAAAGCTTTGTATGTTTTTAATTTTCTAAACTGTTCCTTTGCAGAGCCAAATCTGCCAATTTTTAGGCATTTTTCTAATAGCACAAAGGTGAAGTTGAAAGAAAATCCTTTTAGTTTTGATTAGAAGCCCAGAAACAGGACAAATTGAGGGTCTGTTTTCTCTAATAACCTGAGTAAAGGGTATGCTTGTGTTGCCACAGGAACAGGACCTAAGTAGATTCCAGCAAAGAATGTGAAGCCATATCACATGCAGAAACATGCTGACAACTCCACCAGCAGAGAAATGAGCACGCAGACATGAGAAACAGAGACTGTAATTAATGACTGATGTCTATTGCCCCATCCGTAAAAACTGTGAACCTTGAGTTATGTCAATGTTCACTGTGTGAACAACAGGTATCATGGTGCTTCTTTAGCAAAAGTCTGGTGTACATTGTTATATTTTAGAGTCACAATCAAGGTAGAGTAATTGAATTTTCAATTGTAGTAGGTCACGAAGAAATAGCCCCTGTATTTCCACTTTCAGAGAAGAATGCAGAAAAGAACTTTTGAAAGAATCAGAAGATATTCAAATTGGTAAAGTTGAACACAAATAAAATAACTTAGTGCCTTATCTTTGTTTTTTCCCAAATTTGCTCTGGGAGAGACCAAAAAAGGAATGTGTAAAAGATTTGCTAGAGATAAGAAAGAAGCATGGAACTAAACCAAAAATTAGGCTTACACTTCTTTATTGTTGTGCTTGCTTTTAGTAGTGCGACCTTGCCCATTAATCAGCCCCAAACAAATGTTTGAGTGACTTTAGCAAATGTATCAGGTTTGGACACTATGTATTTAGCCACCACAACTCCAGAAAATTCCTTTTCCACTTGTTTAGTGGGGCTGCCACTGGATGCATGGCCAATAAAGGAGAAGATAATTTATGCTTTATTAAGTAAAAGTGCTAGCCATATGTGGGATTAGGATCACAGCCCTGTAGATGTCTGGAATTACTGGGCAGGAGACCTTCCCCAGGCATCCTCAGAGCCTCAGGAGACAGATCTCCTTGGCTCAGTAAAAACTGATCAGCAACAACTCTTTCCCTGTATAGCGGATTTTGACATGAAAATCTAAGATGTTTCCTCCATCACCAAGTGGATAGAAACTAGACTTCATGGTGTAACTATACTTTTCCAATACTTGCATGGTCTGCTGACACACCTTTACAGTTTTCACAAGGGATGTTCCTCATTTGTGGAGATAGAGCTTGGCCTGCCATTTCATCACACATCATAGGTAACACATGGAGCTTGGGGAAGCTTACTTTGCTAACACTGAGTATAAAAATGATCGCTGAAAATCGATGCAGAGGAAAAAAGGCTTGTTCATCAGTATGAATGAGAATGCAAAGAGGACTTTGAACCTTGAGGTTTGGGAAAAAGACTTTCAATATCTGCACTTTTACGTCAACTTGCCTCTGCAGTAGCATTAAAGAAATCAGATAGATTGGGTTGTTGGCTAAATAAGCAAAACAATGGTACTTTTTTTGCACTGAGTGGTCTTTTAGCTGATGGCAAAGATGAAAGACATGCAATGTTGCAAAACAGCTGCAACTGATTTTCTCTTATTAGCACATGGACACAGGTGTGAAGACTTCACTGGAATGTGTTGTATTAATTTATCTGATAATTCAGAATCCATCCATAAAAGCACACATCAATTAAAAGAAGGAGCGTCCAAAATTAAGGTTAACAATGGATCCTGGTTATATGGCTTGTTTAATGGATGGAATTTCACAGTTTGGTTTAAAGAACTTCTAAAACTGGGTCTATATATATAGCTTGTCATAATAGTTGTATTGATAATGGTGCCTTGCGTGCCTCATTGTATACAGAAAATGATTGACAAAGCTATCAAAGGAGTATTCCTGGTTCAGGGAGGGGGACATGTGGCAATTGCAAGTACAGAGAGCTCTCAGGGCCCTCTGCACACAGGCTCAGAGACAGAGATGCATACAAGGTTTGACCTAAGACCTCGGAGAAGGACTGGAGAATTACAACACTGAAAGTGAAGCAGACATAAAACAATAATGTAAGTTTGTCATTTAAGTAGAAATACATTTTAAGCAAACAGAGATATGTATTATGTAAGCAAAGCACTATGTTAAGTAAGAGTGTAAAAATTTTAAAGTTTAGCAATAGAACTTGCTATAAAGCCAGTTAGAAGCTTAAGATGTCCCAATGAAGGTTTGTGAAGTGTTATGTGACTGGTTAAAAAATTATGCATTGCAACAAAACCACAAAAAGTAAAATAACTAATGGGCAGTGTAAAAAGATGCTACCAAGTTTCCTAGAAGTATGTGATGGGCTAAAAAACTTATATTGTAACTAAGCAATTGATGGCTTCTGATATTATGGCATTAAACATAACACCTTTAATGTCTCACCCCTCTATGAGACTGATGCCATGAGGCAATAAGCCACCCCTTTAGAAGTCTCTCAGTTGCCCTGTCTATCATGATTTTGATCTCCCCATAGGAACCCATCCCTGTCTTTCCTGCTCAATTTCTTAAAAAGCCCTTAGGTATCTAATGCAGTACTCTAGTTGCCCAAGTGAACCTCCTGTATCCATGATCCCAGTCAGGTTACAGAACCATCACTGAATACAGATTTACAATCCCTTCTGTTAGTATCTCATGCAGGGTATTGATGTCTCCATGTGCCAGCCATGGAACCTCCTGCACATTATCAATAGGTCAAAAAATGCAGTAGGAAAACAACACTAGATTTGGTCCAAGGTTCATAAAATTCCATTTTATGTTTAAAAGGACAGCCTAGATATAACCTTTGAATAACCTAGATGTATCATTTGCCTTCAGATTCTAATTCTAGCATTTCAAAGACACGTTTTTTCTGCTTGCAATTAGAAGTGGGCCAGTACTGATCACTGGGAGTAGTCATTCACCACTGAATGATACATAGGGCAAAGGAGCATTCTGTTGGACAAAAGGAAAAAAATCACTAGCCCAGGATTTCCTTAGCACATCCTCTTCCTTCTGGATAAAGGATAGCATCTCCCTGCTACTAGAAAGACTGAGGGTTGTCAAGTTTCTTTGCACACCTGATGACTTTCAGCCACCAGACTCTACCACCAGCTGAAGAAGGTTGGATCAAAGGCTGCAGCTTGTACCCATCTGAGAACAAGGGCTCCTATAGTTTCCTAGGGATTTTCAAGACAAGAAACTGCCACAGAGCTGCTCAGGGTATGACAATCAAAAGACTGAACATTCTCACTCTGTCTTATGCTTATACAAGGCAGCAAACACATTAAAGAAAAATCTTTTCTGACAGTAAAATAAGACCATGACTCACATCTGCTCTAACAAAAGCAGACCATGCTCACGTAATACTGCAAATAACATACTTGCTCTCACAAGGAAGCTCTTTCTCTGTGGTGCATCAAATCCATGCCACACATCCACACATACAATTACTCATATGAAATAGTTCCAGAAGTAATCTTTCACTCTCACCAAGCCATCTAATATTCTGAAGAGACCCCAGCATTTCACACAACTACTGCATGAACTCAAAGAAGCTTCAGGGAGACAAAGTTGACTACAAATGCCAAGACAATAGAATATCTCACCTTGGTAAAATTAGAAGTGTTCAGTTATGAAGCCTATATACTACTTATACTGAGCTTCCAGAAATCCTTAGCAACCAGATTTAAGAGATTTCATCCACCAGAAAACTTTCTCCAAGGTCAGTTGATTAAAAATTTTTAAGAGGATGTTTGGATGTTAAAAGCAGATAAAGAGTGTCCCTAGTGACACAGAGCTGGGTTACAAGCATGTCCCACAGTTTTCATACTGTGACATGTATGCAAACAATACTTAGCTGTGGCAGCAGCTTTTCACTAAACCTTAAAAAGCCATTCACACTGCAAGTGCTCCTGCTTGCACCTTCAGGGTTAAGACTTGAATTTCAAGTGAACTGTTCCATACTCTTGTCTTATCAACACTATTTCTAGGCTTAATATGGCAACAAAAAACAAGCAACTGCCTAATGAAGCTACCAAAAAAAACAATCACACTCAAAATCCCCAAACACCTTCCTCATACTATCAGTCAAGACCTTCAGATGCTAATGGTTTAGCTCAGAATCTACAGGGAAGGAAAGGACTGGACACACTACTAAGAACTGGAAGTAAATATTTCATTACTTTTCTCTCATGATAGCCAATACATAACTTGTGATGCACTTAGTCTTTTGCTCTGTGTGAAGCTTTTCAGCCCCTCATTACCTGCACTGTCTACTTCCTGTAGGGAACTCTTGTGCAACTACTATAGCTTTTTACTCTGTTCAGAGAATATTTAAATCTGTCACCTTGAGGCTTCTCCATCTTACCTTGTCTTCAGAGTCTGAACTTTTCAGTGTGGCATCACTTGGTGATTCTGATGTGGCTGCAGAATCTGGAGGGATATTTACACCATTGGTGCCACTGCTGAGAACTGCAACACAGAAAAAAAAAAATACACTCTCTAGATATTTAGACTGCCATAAAAGTTCTTATGCAAATTGCATGCTGTTTGCTTGTTTAAGTCCATTAAATGTTGCAATGTAAACTAAAAAGTTCCCACAGTATTTTGCAAGAGACATGAGGACCACAATTCAGCAATTCCTAGCAGAATCAAGATTTCAAATGCAGAAAACCAAGTAAGCAAATTAATCTATAAAATCTATAAATCTATAAAAAATAAATCAATACATACAACCTCAAGCATCTATCCTAATCCAGTCTAATACTGTTCACAGCCAGCAGGGCTTGTCTTCAAACTGATCTACCTGCTCATACACTGAACTCCCACTGAAAATTTTTACCCCAATACTAAGTCCTCTGCAGAATCCAATTAGTGTCAGCAGGTATGTCAAGAAATCAAGCTAGAAATGTTTGGTTCTTTGCCAGATTCTGCATTAACTGAAGTTACTCCTGTTTCTGTTTAATTAAACTTCCACATAACAAATGGCATCAGGCTGGGGAAATACAGGGTTTAGGAGACAGGGACACTTCAAACAGCTTTCTGTATTAACTTCCACACTTTAGTCATGTCTATTTCCATCAGCTATATCAAATTCCATAATTCCTTAATACAATAAACATTATATGGATGACCAAACTTAATTCTTAAGTTTCTATGTTCAGAATTAAAACTGAACTTCAAAGCCACAACTCCAAAATGGTCCCCAAGCCCAGAGGTACCTCTCAGTGATTCAGGTACTTTACTGTTGATCAATTATCAGTATTAATTACACCATGGTCTGTGCTGTTATTTGAGATTGATTGCTATAACACACTCTTAAGTCTTTTATTCCAAAACTCAAGCATGGTCTACACCAATGTTAGAGGCCTGGCAACATCAGACAGGCATCCTACACAAACCTGAAAGTTGCACTACTTTATCCTTCATATAATACAGATACATCTACCACTCAAGATGCTTCTTTTCTGAAAGGAGAAAACTAGAAAAACCGAGGTGGGTGTTCAAAAATCAAACCATCACACTAACAATTCTTTTGTTCTCTTTCCACTATGTTTAGAATGCAAAAGCATTATTTACCCATCTGTGGAAAGGCTTTTGGCTGTGGTGCCTGTAATACTGCTGGACGGAGCACACTTCGCTGCTGTTCCTTCGGTTTCTGGCTAGGGAGACCTGCAAATGCAAAGTTTTTTCAAGAAGTATAAAGCTTAAAAGTTGGAAAAATCAGCTTCATCTAATCTTCTCTAACTGCTTCCAACAGGACACACAATGAAAAAACAGACACTAGAAAAGCTTCTACTCACTTTTTTTCCATCCCTCCTTACTCAGCCTCAAAAGAGAGTTAGTCCCAAATAGAAAGACTATTCCCTAGCCTAAAAAGACACTTCAAAATATATTGTCTACCTTATCCAGGAAAACACAGAATGAAAGTTTACTACTGACCTAGAAAAAAAAGCACCAATATGTAAGAGAAATTAACAGTACACCAGCAATCCTATTTATATACTGATATTTTATTCAACCAAACATTTCAAGTCTTCTTTTCTCCTTCCAATAAATTTCCAGATATTAATAAAATATTTTTTATCCATACAATCTAACGTATTGGTACTGTAATCGTTGTGTTGTGCCATTTAACAACCTTTTGGCTTTTTGAATTAACCTGGCTTCTTTGGCTGTTATAGTAAAATGCACAGCACTACAACTAATTCTGCTATGATTAAGAAAGCTAATTGACCTTAAACAAACTAATAAAAAAACAAACACCATAACATCAGTTCTAGAAGGTTAAGGCAAGCCCAAAAGGTATTCAGTTTGCTTCAATGAAAGAAGTCTAGATGAACTCTTGATCCCATAGAATACTGCAACAGAACTCACTCATAGCAATTAGCTCCATTTCAGGTCACCCATATTCAAAGGCCATGACATCAGATTATAAAGCTGTCCTAAATCGAGAAGTTCATAAGCTCAAAACAGCTTGTCCCTTTCTTAAATTTACCACTCTTCCTGCAAGTGAAATGAAGTTTCCATACAGTTATGCAATAACAGCTTTCATTACCTAAATACTTTTGGGGCTTTTTCCCCCCTCAAATTCCTAAGAAACTGCAATACTAATATCTTTCTGATAGTGGCTAGGTCTCCATCAGCAAACAGGAAACTCAGTCATAGCCAACCTGTAGTGCAGAACAGGCATCATCAAGGACTTGCCACCCACATTGTCTCCAACAGCCAGGGAGAGCCGAAGTGGGCACTGACACTCCCAACTGCCCTGGCCTGGCTGCAGACTGAGCACTCAGTGATGGCTGCAACTTGCTCAAGGCACTCCTGAACACCCTTTTTCTTACAATTTACTACCAGGAATCAAATTCACTCTTTGTAGGATTACTCCAAGCACAAGGAGAAGCTGGGAAATGCACTTCAGACAAGCACAGCTGATCCAATGCAAAACAGAGACACATCCACACACCTTACACAGTGGATATGGCACAACCACCCTAGAGAAGACAAGATTTTTTTTCTGCAGACACGTAAGTATTGCCACCTTCTATTTCCACTACCTGATTGATGAAACTACTAACAAAATAAAATGCATGAGCTGGTTTCTTTGTACTGTTGCAGTAAACAGTGAACTCACCTGCACTAGGTGCCTGACCATGGATGAGTATTGGTGGCTTCAGCCGGAATCCACTGCTCTTTTCCTCTGCAAGTGAAATACAAAATTACAAGGACAAAGCTGTAACATACAAGAAATACCCATTCAGTCAAAAAATTCCTCATGTTTTCCCCACTGTAACAACCCACAAGTTCTATAAATATGCAAAGTTATTAGATTTCCAAGAACAGACTCTCTTCTTCTGAAAGAAACCTGAATTTCCAGTGATCACCACAGCAAATATACATCACAGACAAACACATGGTGTCACCAGGAAAAAGTTCAAATTTTTTTTAAGAAACAGGAAAAATACTGTTTTCATCAGAGAAATGGGGTTCCTTCTGTGAAGGACTTAATATAGATAATAAAGGTTTTAAGTAAGAATCAAACTAAAGAACAATCAAAATTACGACTGAAGATGGCAGCTGCTAACAAGCACCTAACTGCTAATTATCATAAATTAAGTTAAATTTAATTGCCTAATGTTAGTTTCTTGTAATAAAAAGCTTTTACTCATGCTTTTGCAGTATGAAGATAAAATAAATTCCTTTGCTCAAACTATAGTTACGGCTTTTAAACTAAGTACCAAAATCTCAAAAAAAAAAAAAAAAAAAAATCTACAGCTATTAAAAAAAAAAAAAAATCAAGCTCCTAATAACTTACAATGAATAATTATACTGTTTTCCTTTTACTGGCTTAATATCTGTACTCAGAATAAGACAACTCAGCATCTTACAGCCTCACTGTCCTTGGTTATAAGCATATGATACTGATGTACACTGCAGCAATACCAACACAACCAAACCAGAACTAACAAAATCAGCTGTTCTGTCAACACAGGGCTCACAGGTCATAGCTGAATACAATCATGACCATACCTTATGGTTCTTTTGCTTTCCAATATAAAAGAACAGTTTTCCAAAGCAGATAAATGAGAATTTCCCACAGGTTTTATTGTGAGCCTAGCAAGAAAAGGTCAGACTGCAGTATTCTACCATCATTCCCAACTCATTTAACAGTTCTGATTTTATTTTAATTACCTCCAGCAATGGTGAAGTCAAACAATGAAGTAAGCAAGAGAACAGCTCAAAGATCAGAATCATCATAACTTCCATTCTCACAGATAGGGTCTTACTTTTAAAGTATCAGAGTACTTTGGATCACAACAAATTAACTACAGTTCAAGAAAAAAGCAGACAAATGAGGAAGCTCACCTGGTTCTGAATCAGAATTGCCCGTAGAGGGTTCACAGAAGCTTGATGGCATAAAAACATTGTTCTTTGTTACTGCAGTCATTGAAAAAGAAAAAAAAAAGGGAAGTTGTGTATTGTGTTGTTCGTTATTATAAACCTGTTCCCATACTTCAAACTGCAAGTTATTTTTCCAGTAATTTGTTTTATTTTGGTTTTATTTTTTCTAAACTAAAATAGTATTATAGCCAAAGTAGCAAACAAGCCATTGTCCATAAAATCCCCAGTGTCTCCTGAAACAGAGAAAAAACAAATTTCATTTTTTCTGAATCCTGTATAAATACAGGATTCCCAGTCTGAATTAGGAACTAGAAATTGTGTTAGACTATATAATAGCATTGCAAAATGTATAATACCGTTTCAAAAGGTCCCTGCAGAGAGAGCAAAAAGACGTGTAATGCCTGCTAGAGAGCAGGAGTGAACATCTGGGCTCTGATGGACCACACTGTCTGCACCAAGAGGCAACTCAGGAAATAAATTAACACATCCTCTCAAAATGCGTTAGCTAAGCAGAGGCTTGAGAAAGGATACTGGACTCCTGGCATATCCAACATTTAACCACAAAAGAGTTGAGTAAATTGCTTTCCTCCACTTCTTAACAGATGTTAGCAAAGAGATTCTAATCTTATAATACAAAGACATTGTGGAATGGAAGTGTTAGGGATTATGGGGAACATGGGTATACACATACTGTTATTCTAACAGAAAATCTATAAAAGCCTGTATTCATTATTTTATTATTATTATTATTATTCATTATTTTATTATTATTTTATGCATTCCTTTACTAAGAGTGGCTGGCAAGCAGATAGCAGCAATGCTGGCCACTCAATTCACAGGATGGCACCTGGAGATCCACTGAGAGGCACACAGAAAACCAGGATCTGAAATAGAAGGGCTTATTCCCCTGACTAGCACTGGTGCATGAATTTAGAATGCTGTACCCAAAGTATCAGCAACTACATTTTGGATTTCATAGTAACTTATTTCTTTAAAATTAAAATCTAAGCAACTAGGCTTTCACCTTTTAGTCGCATCTCTAGAATGTGCAGCTCATATGAGAGGAATTTCTTTTTACAATCCTCTCCTTCAATGTTTTTCATCTCTTATTTCAACTTAAGATGGTAGAAATAAAGCAGCAGTCTCAAAATCTGCCGCAAACACTGACATTATCTTCACTAAAATAACCACTGACCAAAGCTAAAATCTTGATATGATCTGTGAGGAGAGACAGCACAAATCAAGACTGTTACAGTCAGTGAACAAATATCAGACATGACCACTGTGGTGCAAGTGAACTGCATGGATTTACCCAGGGAGTTCACTGCCCTGACTGTGGCCATTCTCTCCTGCAGAAATGCACTGAATCATCCCCATTTGAAAAGGAATGGGAGAAGAGAAAAGGACTAAAACATGAGCAGAGACTTGAGAAATTTCCCTGGTAGCAGAGTAACTAAGAAAAAAGTAGCACTTAACAAAAATCTGGAAAAAAGCCACCTGATCACAACAAATTAGGAAGGTTTCTGGTTAATTCTGAAATTTAACAGCACAAGAGTAAAACCTAAAACCACAAATACACAGACTTACAGATAGAAAGCATTTTAACAAACTATGAAGTCCTTTGGGCTTCACGACATTTGTTAACATGAGTACACAGTGGTCTTAACTCAAAGCACAGCAGACAGTAACAGGACTGCTTATGTGACTGAAAAAAAGAATGTCTCCAAAGGAAAACCACCCCTCATACATAATACTGCAGCAACATTTACCTGACTGAGGGGGAAACTGAGTCAAAGATGAAGTTCTCTCACGTTTCACAGGTGGACAGTAGCTTCCATCCTCCCGATCAGATTCTGCATTTAAAACAAAATATTAGAGAAAATGCAAAATATCCGAGCTAGAGACACACTCATGGCTTTTGATTTTACAATAAAATCTCTTACCATCTCCATCTTCTGGACTTGCTCCATCTGCAGATCTCTGAAATCAGATTACACTGATCAAACAAAGATCACATACTGAACATTTCAGTCTCTTCTGTTTGATCCAAATGTTTTAAATATCAGCTAGGAGATTTTTTTTTTCTTTCCTGTCAATTATACACACTAAATGCAATAATCTTCTGTTACTTACATGTGGGCATAGAGTTTCACATAGATACTATCAAACACAATTAATTCAAAATAGTTCATTTCCAAGTAAGATTCCTGAAAGTTCATATCCCAAGCACTAATATCTTCAGGGATGGTGTAATAATTACTACAGTTTTATTTTCCATATACTGAAAATTTGAAAAGGACAGTTTTCAAAATTGGTTTCATTTTTAAAATACAAAGTTTCAAGCTCAACATAAACATATCCATTATTTGAGAGTTCATTCCAAAGCACTTTACCTAGTTACTCTAAGTTACATTAGCTCCTTCAACAAAATTATAGCATTGAAGGAACGTCTTTCAAAGCATGCTCTATAAACCAGTACAGCAGTATTTTCATTGGAATTAACAACAGATAGTCCCCTAACATCTTCCACACTAACAGGAACAAAACAGGAAACATCAAATATTACAGATATTCAAAGTCTTCAAAAAAAGGTTTTACATATTTTCTGAGGATTTCTACGGCTCTTTCTTCCTATTTCTCTACCAGTTCTTCAACTTCCCTTGCCCCTTTAAAAAATAATCCCATGACAGACTCCTTTCACTATGGAAGGTGAGCAAAAGCTGCATCAGCAACTTCATCTCATTACAGAACATCTTAGAATCATCAAATTGCTTAGGTTAGCAAGAACCTTTAAGACCACCAAGTCTAAGAGATGCCTCAGAACTGCCATGCCCAGTGCTAAAACATGTCCACAGGTGTCACATCCACACATCCTACAAATCTCTGCAGGGATGATGGCTCCACTACTGCCATGGGGAGCCTGTTCCAGGGTTGCACAAATCTTTTGTGGAACATACTTTTCATAATATCCAATCTAAATGTTCAACTTGAGGCAAAACTTAAGGCCATTTCCTCTTGTCCTGAACCTTGTCACATGGAAGAACAGACCAACACCCACCTTGGCTCCACCATCCTTTCAGATACCTCTGACATACTGGACCATCTCCCTAGTCCAATACTACTCTTTCATCCCACTCCTGCCCCGGGACATGCAGACAGACACTCCCCTTCACTCAGTCTCCTTTCAGAGATTGGCTGATAGATGGAGGAATGGCAGCTCATGCCCAGAGCTCACTGACACCCCAAATCCCCTTCCCTACCATGATTTGGCCCAGGAGGGCACTGTGACAAGCAGACACACAGAAGGACCACTCACATCTGCACAGGGCTGACATCTGAGGCATACCTTGGGTGTAAGAATACCAGAGAGCACAGAACTTTCTATTCAGCATCACATACATTCAGAACCCAGAGATAATACTGTACTATCAGTACTCCACTAAATTGCTAATAAAACCCCACTTACACTGCACTTTGCCTATTAAATTACCTTTAAGGGCTTTTAGGTTTTGTTTAATGTTCAAAGAAAAGTATAGCTACTTCACTACCACCCTTACTTGAGTACTTTTGAATCCTTTAGCATTGGGAATAAAAAGCTACTGACAGTTCTGGAACAAAACTCCCTGCATTCACACACCTATCAGCCCAGCCATGTTAATTCTGCATTTGATGATCCATGGCTCTTCCCACATAATTAGTCAAGTAGTCCATGGTACAACTGGAGGGTGGTCTTATTACTCACTGCCTTACCAATACATAATACTTTCTCAAAAGATGAAGCTAAAACGGAAAACCACGATAACATGTATTTCAGCAGCCAGCATTTGAACTCAGAAAAGATTCCTCTTTGTACATAAAGATTGTCACATACATAAGCAATTTGTTTCCACTTTTAATAAAAATCCTAAGAGCAAAAAGAAATACTCGGTAAAAAATTTGCGTGAGTGGAACTGCACGTCTCTATATGCAAAAATCCTTAAAAATAAACAAGAGATTTCCACCTGAATGTCAAAAACTTAAGACACTATTAACACATGCTTCATTCTCAATGCTCAAGTAACACATACAAAAGTCAAACCTAAGTAGCAAAAGCTTTAAACCATCTTATCATTGTAATTTCATAACTGACAATGTTATAAATTACTCACCACAATCAGGTAGGTCAATCAATAAGGCAATTGATCAGTTATTGATAAGGAACAGGCAAGCAGCGCCGGGACGTGGGGAGTCTGTGCTCCACCCACCGTCCGTCCTGCCCCGGTCACTGTCCCTTTTCTGGGCAGTTTCCTTGGGCTGTGACATGCCCACTGTGCTGGGGAACCAGTCTGAGCAAACCCCAACATGTTGGCAAGGGCCCAAGCAGCAGTGGCTACAAGCCCCCACCAGGGCTGGTTACACTCCCAGCAAGCAGGTAACAGCAGGGACAAGCCTGCTCATGGCCAAACAAGCCCATGGTTTTCTTATATTTAAGAGTGGATACAATTCATGATTATAGTGACAAAATAATAAAAACACATAAAAACAAAACAAAAAAAAAATTACCAATTTACAACAAAGTGCTTTAAACAAATATAATTAAATCATTAGATTTTCCTGTGTCTCATGTCCATGCCTTACTTTGGAATCAGTATTCTTGTTTATATTTATTATAATGTCACAAATCACTATGTAACATTTCACAACAAACACAACTAATGTGCCATCACCATGTTTAGTGGCAACAGGCATCAATATCCAAAACCAATTCTGTACCCTACTGAAGGCAAAGCAGATCAGAGAATCTGCTCCATGCTACCCCCATGCTTCCTAACCCAAGAGTTTTGGGAGATTTAAGCAATGTATCTTTGGACAAATAGATGCCAGGTAGGTTCTATGAGGGTGGCAGTACACATATCTACTGTATTAGCATAAGCTTCACTTTTCTATGAAGCCACAGATAATGTAAGCCACTACTGCAGCCAGAATTGCATACCAATGCTGCTTCTACCCAGAGGAAGCTGGGTAGACTAGACAGAAAACATGGATGTATATGCACAACAAGCCTGACAGACTGGAAAAACAGCAAATTACATTTAGTGACAATGAACTGCAGTCCAACCTCACCATTTTAGGCTTCTCTTCTCAACCTCCTCAGTCTGTACTTTACAGCAACACCTGCTTTACACAAGTACCCCACACAACAGAAGCAAAAGGACCATCTCATCCTGAAGAAACCACCAAGCTTATTAAATTTATTTCCATTCAGTTGTTCGGACTTAGATGCTGATGAGACACAAACTGGTAACAGCAAAATCCAACCTAGAATTTTCTCAACTAGGAGCAGAAGCCACTTTTCCCACATTCCATCTGCCCCCAGCTTCAAGAAATCCAGCTAGAGAATAGTTACATTTATGCATAAATAGAGGCTCCTACAATTATGACAGGTTTCTAGATAAGGAAATTAACTTTATAAAGGCTACCAACTGCTTCTTAAAAGTCACAGTAATTAACTAAATACAAACATTAATTCCTCACACAATTTTAACATCAAGCTAAGAGAACAACTTCAAAACTTCAACGAATTTGTAAGTTTTTGCTTATTCCCACTAGTGAGCAGAAATAGGGACAGGAAGGAAGAATCTGGGTAAGGCAGAAAAGGTCCGTGTAATTCAGAATAAGCTCTAGGAGTATACTTCTAGTGTTTATCTTTGAAAATGCATTTTAAGATGCAAAAAGTCACATATAAAGGACTTCAGAGCACAGTAATCCAAGTCTTCAGTCCAGAGATTCTGCACATACACAGGCATTACTGAACTGCCATGATTCTAGAAGCTGTTCCAGAAACTCTTGATGAACAGTCTTGCTGGAACAGCCACATGCTGTGGGAGGCTGTTGTGGGTCAGTAAAAAGTTAGGACAATAACCATCAGCTCTGCAAGGGGCTGTATGTATGGCCACACTAAATTAATATCCTATCAAAAATATCTGTCTGTGCCTGTACAAGTAAACAAGAAATATGTAGTGTCTCTTCTGTCATAAGTCATTCATCTTCCCAGGCCCTAAGAACACAGCATCAAAACTGCCACTCCAACAAACCAGTACAAGTACTCTTAAAATACATGAACATTGTCTAGATTTCAAGGTAAGGGATGGTTTTACTGTAAGACACCAGGATAATTTGAAGAGTACTTGCCAGTGCATGCCACTTACATGCCCATACTGAGCATGAAACAACTTGGTATATTTAACTGAATGAAGCCAAGAAGAATGCTGAAACAGCTGTTCTGTACAGCCACTACTTTCTGCATATGATCCCCAACAGCATGAGTGGATTTTAGATTTCTTTCAAAACCGGGTTAACTGGCTTAAGATTTTCTGCTCTCTAAGAACAAAGCTAAAAACTAAGATAACCACCTGCTGCTGTGTTTCTGAAAGTCTGGTCAATACCACTTTCTTGGACAGTTCTATCACTGCAATTTCAAATGATAGAAAACTGAGATAAAAATCTGTGATTATGTTTGATAGGAAAGACGTGTGATAACATCTTTACAAACCAATTCAGTGAGTGAGTGAATGGGCGTTAACGTCTTTGAAATGGGTGTTAATGTCTCTTCTAACTTCAAACAGCAGGTTTGTTACTGAGCCCAGATAGTCTGACCCCTGAGAAAGACAAGTGGGGGACTCTGCACAAGCCTGAACTCCTGAACTTTGGGGTGAAATGCCAGGTTCAAGGGGGAATAGGTGGTAGGTGGCTCGGGAAGGCTGTACCTTCCCAGTACCTGAGCCAATGGGGAGAGGGAGAGGGCAACGTGCGGCCGGGAGATTGGGATAAAGAGAGACTGCACCCTCTGAAACCGAGAGAGAAAACCCAGCGGGGACGTGCTCTAGTGGACTCTCTCCCTTTATTTGAATAAAATTGCAGGACTCCTCTGTCTCTTTTATGGACATTGGCTCTTCAGAGCATGATTTTTCGCACATATTTACCAGCTGTATTTTTAAATATTAACCCTTGAAAACTGTAACCTTCAGGAAAAAAACCTGACATATTTCTGCAGGTAATCAAGTAACAGTCTGAACATTGAGAGATGCTTAACCTACAGCTATTAGCACCTCGTCGTGACAATCCATTCAGTACTGGGTTTACTTGAAATGGCCAATTCTTGGACAAAATAACCCCAAACCAATCACTGCAAGAAAAGGGTGCAGGTATTACCTGAAGCAGCCTCAAGAAAGATCTAGCAAAGAGCGCATTCCTAGGGTGTAATGGCAGAATGAACAGTGACACTCACCTGCACCAAGAAAACATGGTCCACTAACCAGAAAGAATAGGAACACTTAGTTGCTCTGAAATACTGTATGGTAGCAGTCATTTAGTTATCCAGTCTTTCAGAAAAAATTTTGCTACATCACCAGTAGAAAAATCAAGTTATGAGCACTAACAGCTTTTCCATAAGCTAGCTATTTCCTCCCCACTCCAAACACCCAAATTCAAAACTCTATGATGCTTGGCACCTGTAATCTGTTAGATACCTTAGGGGCTGACATGACATATCCAGTGGAAGCAGTATTAGCAGCTCACTTTGTCAAATATAAAACTGCCTTCTCACTTATTAGAAAGGCTCTTACCCTTAGCAAACACACATTTTACACCTCAAATTTTAAAATACTTGAGGTGTCTTCTACAGTTATGCTACTAAAGAGAATCACAAATTTAATTTCTTCTAATTGTAATGAGGGTTTAGAAAGGACTAACACTTGAGATCAAAGAACCAGGCAGAGTGTGATTTGCACTACCTACAGTTAACAATAATTGATTCCACCTAGTGGAAGGGACTTCTTCCTCTAATCCCCTCAGCAGCAGAAGTACTTGGTAGGTTGACACTTACCCCTGCCAGTTCTTGTTGAATAGGAGCAAGCTGGGTTTCAGAAGCAGGACTCAGGGCAGCACTGACTGAGGCCACAGCAGGAACAGGGTGCTCAGAGCTGCACTCACCAGCTGGTTCTGTGTGACCCAGACCATGGTAGGGGGGCTCAACCTCTCCCTGGGGGTCCTCGCCTGAATCCGACAAAGCTTTTTGCTCTGCAGGGGACTGTGAGCAGAAAAGACAACGTCCCTTCAATGCAAGGCTGCAACATGACAGATGGGTGGTCCTAGTGACACGATCCATTTTTAAATATCACTGTTTTCACAGTTTGGCAGAAGGAGCTGCTTGTTGCTGAGACACCAATTAAAAGACATAGAAACTCTAACTGTTTGCTGACAAAATTAGTTCCCCTCTCTGCGACAGATCTCAGCTGGAACAAATGAACTCTTCTGAAAGTTATCAAATCATCTGTGTCCCCAGCAAAGAGGATTTTGGCAGCTACAGACTTGGGGTTTAACCCTTCTCCTCTCTCAAGTACTAAAGGACAGCTGATAGCTTTTACCTGCAGATTCGGATATAAAATGAGACAATTACTCTAAATAAGTGCCCTTCACTGCTTCCTCAGCCCACTTTTGAGGGAGGTGAGATTGGTTATAAAACTCTCGCAGAAATTAATTAACATTCACACAAAACACAGGATCCTTTCATATTCACGACAGTGAATTATCTGAAAAGCAACACCAATGCTTTTTTCATACATTAGCAAGTTTCAATGTATTTCAAGGAGGGAGGTGACAGGATAACTAGTGTACCCTAATGACATTTGGTATTTGCCCAACTTCTGCCACAGACTTTTCATTCCTTCACACAATTTAATGCTGCACATCCCTGCTTGTACAACAAAAGTTAGCATTATCATATTCTGTACACATCTGAAGAATGAAAAACGTTAAAAAAACTTCGAGCACAAAAAACTGTATTGTGATTAAGGACTAAGTCATAGCCCATGGATAACAGGCAAGCCAAGGATGTGCTCCCATTTGCAATCTGTGGGCTGAGCTTCCCTGCAACTTCTGGAAAGTATCTGAAGCAGTAAGGAAGAGATAGCACTCAAAAGCACACAAACTTGGCTTGCTCCCAGATAACACTTGGTAGAACAAAGAAACTAACCATGCTCATCATTGCCCAGGTGCTGGCAAAAGCCCCCCCAAAAAAAAAGAAAAAAAGAAAAAAAAAAAAAAAAGGAAAAAAAAGAAGAACCAGTAACACTTAACATCTTAAGAGCCAAGTTTTTCAAAGAACACTTGTCCTGTCGTGGTAAGAAAAGCCAGGAATACATGAAGTTTTATCATGCAAGAAATTACTATAAGGCTATAAGGCTCAAAATAGCCAAAATCTATTTATGGTGATAATACTATGGATGTCAGGTAAAAGCTGAGGAGGACAGGATTTTGTACTGTCAAAGTTATCTAACATTTTAGTAGTTAGTTGTTAATAACAGACCCAAACACTAACTTAAAACCCCACAGAATGAGAAGAGTTAAAGAAACATTTTTTCACCTAACATTTAATAAAATCTAGCAGTCTAGCAACCTATCCTTACCTTTTCTTTTGGGAAGAACAGCAGGAAAACACTACCTGGAACTGGCCATAGCACTTACAAGAGATATTTGGTTTTTTTTAAAAAAAAAGAATCTTACCAGAAATGTACATTGACTTCTAGTTACAGTTCAGAAAATTGCTAATAATGAAGAGGAGGCAAAAATATTCAATACACACTTGTGCTAAGCACTTAAAATTGGAAAACACTTGCAAAACACTCAGCAAGTAATTTATATCGACACAATTTAGAATATCCTAAAGTAGGCTAAATAAACATCAACAGATTTTAATAACTCTTGTAATATTTGAAATACTTGGTGTCAAGCATTTCAAAAAGTGGAAATAAGCATAAATCTCATGTCTATCCTAAGCAAGACTGGAATATCTTCTTCAAGACCCACAAAAGAAACAAACAAAATTATTGCAAATCACCACTTCTATGAAGAAAAATCTGAATACAATATAAGAATTTCACAGCCAATATATAAATACATAAAAATACATAAAATAATATTAGAAAAAAATATATTAATCAAAACTACTGTAAGTTTCAGAATTTTGTGAATAGTATGTGGTTTAAGTCATGGAAGACAAGACCAACAAAGGACTCAAGGATTTATCAAACCAGAACTACTCCAGGCAGAGGTTTGTACAGTTGCTCTCAAAAAAGCATATCCAAAGCAAAGTACAAACTCTTGAAACTAATTTTAATCCTATGCACTATTGAAAGTGTTTCCTGGTCTCTTAGCTTCATGAATTCTGATGTAAGCTCTTTCTGGAAGTTCTTTGGATATGGTCAACAGTTCACTCTCCTGCTTTTTGCTGGAATATATTTTGCTGTCTGAGAAATAGTCCCTCTTTGACCCTCCTCTTCCCTAGAGAAAACATTCCTTATAAAACACAGTACTAGGGAGAACTTGACAGAAACCTGTTCCTGTCTTTTAAACACTATGGCAAAGATGGATAAAGTTAGGAAGCCACCAACACAAATTCACCTTGCTCAGCCAGATCAAACAACTTCTATTTTATTAGAACTAAAAATAACACACCCAGACTAAATACATCTAAGTCTATTTGGAGTTTTGACTTCTGCATTGAAGAAAATAAGGAGAGACACGAAGGAATACTTAAAAGCTAAGACTCATATGATACTACAGTCACCTAAGCTAGGCAAGGAAATAATATTCTTTTCCAGTAAAGACTGGCACAAACACTCTTGGACCAGCTTTTCCTCCCAGGTCTAAGCTGAACTATTTGCAACTCTTTTCCTCAGTCTCCTCACTCCAGCACCTCTATCCAATAGCCTAAAAGATTACTCTCAGAATGTTTCCACGTTTTTTACCTGCTTAGAGCAAAGGACAACTCTTGCCTATACACCTAACAGCCTTTCACTTTATCAGGCTCTATGTATTCCTCAAGCTTTTTCTTACACAACTGTCTCTCCAAACACCTTCATGGCTGGCCTTTAAGTACAGCAGTATATTCACAATTACGAACTCTTAAGCATGAATTTTAAGTCCTTAAGCAAACTACAGACTTACAATACAGTTCCACTGGGCATCCTAACAAAACCTCTTGGCAGCCATGTTAACAATGCTGAGACAGACTGGGAAAGGGAATGCTTTGCCTCTCCATACACAAATTAATTCATTCACAACTCTCTCTGCCACTATCCTAAACCTGTAAGTCATGGCCACAGCATGAAGAACCTTTTCTAGTCATTCACCTCCCCCAACCACCAAAACCCAAGCATTTCCAAATAATACTGCATCAAAGCAGGACTTCAATTAACCCCTACTTTACATATTAAAAAAAAAAAAATTAACTCACGATTTTGCTCTCCAGGCTACCTGGGAATGCCATCTTCTAATTCCCTATATCACTTTTACAACTCCATACCTAACTTTAAAATTCCATAGTTAAGACCATGATGACAGCTAGAACAATTTAACAACATAACCTCTTATTCACTCCAGAACCTTAGCACTTAGGACCCAGTTACCCCTTAAAAATCTTTGTACTATTTCAGTATTGAACACGACTCAAGTATCATATAACTTCTTTCAGAGTCAATCTTAAAAGACCACCACTATCAATTCACATATGCAAAGGAGTACACTGATCAAAACTAGTTATACAACAAACTAGATGTAATCTTTTCTATATTCTACTGTTATATATGTGATTTGTGCCAATTAAATTGTAACAATATTAGCAAAATTGTTGCTTTATAATTAATAGAAAAATTGTATTTAATTGTTATAAAACAAGAAGGATAAAGGAAATGGTTAAACAAAGCAGATAGAATCATCCTCCAGATGTTTGATGGGAGTGAGGATAGTAAGGGTAGAGGTCTACAGCATCTAGAAATAAAACTTTCGACCTTGAATTGGGCCAAATTGGGATCATTCCAGACACTGGGCAGTGGACAAAGGTCTGTTATAGGAACATATATTTAATTATGTAACTCTAAGCTCAGTGTGCCTGCACTCCCTGCCAGGTCACACAGCCAACACTGAGGAAGACCCAGAGCCTTCATGGGAAACAAGAGCCCGAAAGGAGGAGAGACCCCGACCACTGGTGACACATGGCAACACAACACAGTGATGTAGATTCTGGGAACAGAAACAAGGAGGAGCTTTCTACAAGATTCTGTATTAACATGGATTAGTAAACAGTATGCAAGTGAGATTTCAGTTTGACTGATTTGGTAAGGTGTGAGAGGGAGGGCCCTACCCATATCCCCTGCCAGTTTTACTTATGCTTTATTCGAATCTCAAACCTCAATTATACTAAATTACTCACTGACAAATTTTGTGTCTGTGTAACTAATATACTTTGATTGCATTTATTTATATACAATTGCTGTTATTAATAAATTGCTGCTAAATTTAACTTTGTTGATTAATTGGACAAAAGTGAACATATCCAAAATATCCATTCATAACACTACCAATACCCCAACACAGCTGGTGGGGGGAAGAGGACAAGGCACAAGCTCCATCTTAAACACTGGCGTTTTCAAGTAAAAATTTTTTTTAAATCCAAGTGGAGAATCTACCTTTTCCTATACTTGTGACTAGGGAGGTCATAATGATCCTGTACCATGACAATCAGTAATGATCAGATGATCACAGTTCACACTTGGAGAATAAATGACACTACTTTAAAAACATTTTTGGATAAAGTGTTTCTTTACACTCCCGCTGATTAAATTTGTTTGAGCTAATACACTTGCTTAAAATGTATCAATCCAAAAAATGACAATACTTTCACCTCAGAAATGCATGTTAAAAGTTAACTTCAGAAAATTACTTAAAGTAACCTGTGGCCAGAAACTTGTCATCAAATGGTTCTATGGCAGAAGTTAAAGTCAGTTTCAGAGCAGAAACACCAGACAAAGAAGTGTCTAATATTAAGAACAGATATTACTTGTATTCATCAATTTAAATATTTAATTCAGAAAGTGCTATGAAAAGCATAGCTTAGCTCATAAATAAGTTATCTGGATAGATAATGAAGTAACAGATATACTTAGATATACAGCCTAACATAGTGAGGTTCAGACCTCATCTTCCTTTCAGATCTCAACAGTACAAGCCTTAAGCTGATGCAGTTTTCAATTGGTGTCAGCACTAGAAACTCTGCTTGTAAGAAACATGAATAGGAGTGCTACTATTCAGATATTTGCAAGATTGTATTTCACACGTTAGAAAAATAGTTCTCAAAGAGTTAAGCAGACACAAAAATAATGAAAATGCAGACTCCTTCATATTTAGTAACTACCAACTTGATATCCATCATTAATTGACATCTAAAGTGAAAACAAGGACAGACTAATCCTGTCTTTAACCACAAAAGAAAACTTAAACCTCCTTAAGGAAAGTAAAATTAAGGGGCAGCATTATTAACATAATGCACTTTTTGTCCCCTCTAAATAAACACATCAAATTGCAAGTTCTGATGTTTTATTCAAATGTATGCATACTTAGCTAGAAGATGCAGTAACTGCATTAGTTATTAGTTCCCAGACTAGTATGAGCTTTGTCCTAGAGCATGCTGAATATTTTCCAATTTCTCATGGAGAAAAAGATCATAAAACCACAGAATTGTTCAGACTGGAAAACTCCTCCACAATCTGGGCACTGCCAAGTCCATCACTAACCCATGTCCCCAAGTGCCACATCCACAGAGCTTTTAAATCCCTGTAGGGATGGGGATCCACCACTGCCCTGGACAGCTGTGACAGGGCTGAACAGCTCTTTCAGTGAAAAAATTCCCAAAATCCATCTTAAACCACCCCAGCACAACTTGAGGTCATTTCCTCTCATCCTGTGGCTTGTTCCCTGCTAGCAGAGCCCACCTGGCTCCACCCTCCTGTCAGTGAGTTGTAGAGACTGAGAAGGTTCCCCTGAGCCTCCTTTTCTCCAGGCTGAGCCCCCCACAGCTGCTCCTTATCAGCCTTGTGCTCCAGCCCCTTCCCCAGCTCTGCTGCCCTTCTCTGGACATGCTCCAGCCCTTCAATGATTTTCTTGTCATGAGGGGCCTAAAACTGAACCCAGGATTTGTAATGCCTCAGCAGTGCCCAGCACAGGGGACAGGCACTGCTCTGGCCACATTGTGGCTGGTACAGGCCAGGTGCCACTGGCCTTCCTGGAGACCTGGGCACACCTGGGCTCATGTTCAGCTGCTGTTCACCAGGACCACCAGGTCCTTCTCCACCAGGCAGCTTCCCAGCCACTCTGCCCCAAGCCTCCAAAGTGTTTCATGGTGTTGGTATGACCTAAATATCAGACCCTTGCAAGCAGAAACTTGAGTCAGTATTTCTAGAAAAAGAACATTGCTTAACTTCATAGTAGACACTACTGCTAGTTCCAGATAAGTCAGTAAGACCACTGAGTTATATCAACCCAGGTGTAATACTAAGAGGACCTGTAGACACTACAATGAAGGAATTCTGCTCAGGATGTCCAGGTTCATTTGGAAAAACACTAGGCAAACATATAAACAACCATCACAGTTAACTAAATACACAATGCACCACTTTTTCTCCACCTCAACTTACTGTCAGACTGCTGCATCAGCACTAAAAGCCTCCAGTAACACTTCTGCTTACAGAAAAAAAATTACTTGACTGGACAGACGTTTTGCTAAATTAGAATTGTAATTTACATTGAAAAATTACGTATTTGAGTAGTGTGGTGTTTGACTACTCTTTCGAAGTTACTTTTGCATTTTCTTCAAAGATTGCTCTAGGAAAAACTTCTCGCTTTACAGGATTTCCCTGTTAACTTTAATAGTCTTTTGTGGTAGGCAGTGCACTTAACCAAGCACCTTTTACAGAAACACTAACCAAGTTTACCCTTCTTGGGAACACTGAGCTATTAAGTCTTTCCGAAAAAACAGTGAAAGGGTGTTTTTGCACATGAACCTGAACATCCTGAGCAGAATTACTTCATTGCAGTGTCTAGACCTCTTAGTCAATACGTTTTTACAAATATTTTGTTGACACCTATCAGAGTGCAACAGGTCTGCCTCAGAGCCCAGTGCAGGAGCTTGCACAGCTAAATGCTCAAGGCATGCAGTGTGCAGGCTGCTGGAGAAGGAACTTGAGAGTACAAGAACTGCTATCGTGGCATGGAAGGCCAGAAAAAAAGGACACAGGACATGTCACTCTGCCTGGATCACACTGCTATGATCACCACTAGGGTAAAGGACACCTGTAGAGAACACTCAACCATGATGCAACTCAGAAGGGACTTCAGAAGAGTCTAAGCAACAGTGGGTGATTGGGAGCTGTTTCCTAAAAGGAAACATGATCACAATTAGTAGTGCAAACACTACCACTCCCTTCATCCCAAGATATACATAAACAGTCACTGCAAAAAATGTAGCTACAAGAATGTCTTGAAAGTACTTACTCTATGGCAGATTTAATTTTAGGGGGATAGCTGACTTAAATCCTTTCCAAGCTGAGAAAAGATTTCAAGCTCCTGCTGAGGAATACACCTACTGAACCTGTGAGGAAGCTTGAGTCTGGTACTTGTTCCAAATCAAAGAAAAGCTATCAACTGAGAAGTGGTTCAGTATTTCAATTCAAACATTTCTGACTCCACAGATAACAAAACAATCCAGTGATCCTACAGGAAAGTATCATACACTTCTCCTGGTTCCCACCCTCTTCAACAGAAGCAAGAGTAACCTCGATTTTACCCCCCATAAATATCTTAATAGCTGTTACTATCAACCAAACAGAATTAAATACCTATTGAGATAAGGGAACAGAATTACCATTTCCCAAGGTAACCAGACACTTCCCACCACACTAACCAAAGATATGAGAGACATTTAAATACACTGAGGTGAAAAGCATAATCCTGACCAGTTTTCTTTGCTTTATCTTAGTCCTAGTATCAGAAAAACAAATTCTGTAGCTTTGTCATGTAACTCAAGTGTCAGCACTCTTCTGCCACACGTTTAAGATACACCTTCACCACACTTTTTCTTCCACATTGGTCCATCTTCTGTCTGAAAAGCTACCTGTATTGTGAAACCACCATGCATCTTCCCACTTTTAGCATTTCAGTACTTGCTTGCCCTATGCTCATTAATGATGTTGATGCCCTATTAGCCATCTTCAGCCTCACAACAATATACACAAAGGGCTGATCATCATGGAAGGAAGGAATCAGGGCTAAGAACAAAACAAAAATATCAGCATCTCCTTACCTTCTGTGCTTTATCCTTCTGAAATACAAAGACAGGTGGAGCAATGGCAGGTTTTTCTGTAAAAAGAGAAATCATTGGGGTTTTTTCCAACCACATTCATACTGACTATTACGAAAATGTTATGTTCTATAATGCTTTTGCCAATAATGAATCCTTAAGCTGGTTAATTCTCAGTTACACATATAAACATCTATTACCAGGAACTGATAGAAACTATCAAGACTTGAGCTTCAAAAGTAAGAAGGAGTGTTTTAAGACCAACAACAAAACTAACATCTGAAAGCTATCTGTATTTCCCCTCCAGATCACTTTCAAGCTGGTACTTGTACCATACTTTGGTACATCAGAAGGAAAAGGCCCTTTGCTGCAGCAGTTCACTAGCTTAACAGATGTTTTTCCTTCCCCACTGTCACACATTGATGGAAAGTGTTCATTGTACACCCCTACATACCCCTTTTTTATAGGTCACTAACATTAACATTTGATTACACTTGTATTTCATTATAATTCAATACTTTAGAAAGGTCCTAAATCAATATTTGCAGGTCTAAAATTCAAACCTAATATATTACATATTACAGAGGAACAATTCTTTTCTGTATAATTTAAGAGCACATGTGATATCACCTTGAAGCTCTGAATCAAATATTAGCAGGATGCTATTTTCTAAATACACACATCAGCATCTAGTCTACAAGAGTAAATTTCTAGAATTAGTGCATATTTCCATTGTCCTTTTGTGAGATTTCTCAACTACACCTCAGTGTCCTGAATAACAAAAATACACCTACACAGGGGGAGTGTGTGTGATAAAGCAGAAGTAAGAATTCCTGAGAGTTTAACAAATGAATGCCCCCGTGTTAGATTTGAAGAGATGCTGCACACACACTAAGCAGTCAGCAGACTTCTGTATGTTTGCAGGCCTAAAGATCAGTACAATGTTTCAGTCTGTCTTTCAGTCTGGAAATTGGATTTAGGAAGAGCTAGATTTGCAAAGAAATTAGCCAGAAAATTCCACCTTTGCAATTATCCAATCTTATAAAGAAGTCTAGACATCTATGAAAATTAAAAAATGTAAAACTTTCAGAGCTTGAAAGGCTAGCATAAAAAAAGGAAATATAAAGCTATCAAGATGAATTACCTTGCACCAAAAAAAAAAACCCCAAAACAAAATACTAACAGTACCCCAAAAGCTTCCATAAATCAGCTGCAGCATCAATAAAGTACTTGGATCACTACATAAGGAAAAGGGGATGAAACTCTCCATTTGGGAATTGCTAGTGTTAGATCAGTTCGGCTGAAAAAGTGAAACTTTAGTTGACATACACAAAATTATGAAAATTATTACCAGAACTGTGCATTTAATTGTGAGGGTAGAAGAGTCTCTTTCTACTTTTCTGTGGATCTAAGTCAAAGGGAAAACCCAGCAAAACCAAAAAACCACTTCAAGACTGAACACGCAAGACTGCCACAACATGTTCTACAAAAGATAAAAATCAATCAAGAAATTAGGCTACTTATGACATCATTTTGTCTGCTCTTTTTTCCCTTTATTTTTTAAGTTCATCTATCTATTAAATACTGCTGAATCTCAAAAATGCTTATTAGTAAGAGAAATGCAGACAATCCACTTCAGAAGTGAAAACAATACAGACCCTAAAATGTAATACCTGTCCCAAAACCAGGAATGTGTTGAAACATGTGGGAGTCCAGGGTTTTTCCCTGGCTCCTTTGGGGGTGCAAAAACCCCCCTGGCAGACCCCTCAGAGACCCCCGAGTGCTGCCCAGGAGCTGCAGGGGCTGGATTTGGCTCCTTGGGAAAATCTGCCCACGCTGAGAGAAGAGACACAGAAAAGAATGATGAGCAAAGTGTAAACTAGATTGTTAAAACGTAGTATAAGTAGTTTTTTAGATTGTTTATATTAAGGGCCATGTGGCCAAGATGGAGGACCCTGGGTGTGGTGGACTTCTTCCTCCTTCTTCATGTCATCCATGTTGAAGGTGCACCCTGGGAACCACAGATTGGATGGGAGAAAACTGGACATTGCAAAGAGGTTACATGGCATTGGAGAAAGTTTGTAAATATTGTATACGTAGTTTAGAGTATAAAGACCTTGGCTCAGCCCTCTCAGGAGATCTTTCTGCTATGGTCGACCTGCAGAGCGGACCTGTGCCAGGCTGTCAGAAACTTTTTTAAGATAAAACAATAAACAGCCTCAAAACAATTCAAGGTGATCTCGAGCTGCTTTCTTGTCGGCGCCTCCGAAAGAACCAGACTCTTTACCACCTCCGTGCCCTCTCTGGGGAGGTCTCAAGCCTAAAGAGACCCTCAGAGACGGGACAAAACAAGCTAGGGATCCATTTTTATTCCCTTGGCCTCAGTATAACCTGCAAGTGGGAGGCTTCACTGAGGCAATGGCCAAGCTTTTAACCCTTGACTTCAAAGTCTTCAAAGTGACAATTATTTCTTAATACCATGTGGAATACTTCAGTGCTACTGCTACAGCAGCATGCTCTCTGCCAAACCAAGCAATGGGGAGATTTACCAGAATGTGGGACTTGATTGTCATGCACACCTTACAAGAGACTGCTGTACCAAATTCTGCAAATACCAAGAAGAACTGAGCAAAAAAAACTACTTGTCTGTCTAGTGCATAATAAAGAACTGAAGTACTGAGAGAAGAAAGCAAAGAAAAACAACAATGCACAGCGCAGAGAAAAGCATGGGACAGCTGGCAAAAGATGGAATGGGTATCCAGAGAAATTGATGCAAAGTAACACAACAAAATTGGAGGTAAGAGTCCAGTGATTGAAAACTAAGCACTCAGGAAAAAAGAAGACAGATGTCAGGAACAGCAGAAAGCTCACAGGAAAAAAAAATTGATTAAAGTACAAAGAACAAAAGAGTAAAAAAACTCCAACTATCTGAAATTTGTGTCTAGCTATAACAAATGAGAATAGAAAAAGGATCTAATAAAGCAAACTGTGGCCAAGTCTGTTAGTCAACCTGAAAAAGGGAACACCAGTGCAATGTTTGATACTCTTTGTCCACTGAAGGAACACAGCCATTCAGTATTCAAGGTCCAAGAATCCCACTACTGCTCTTGCTGACTGTGAGACCAACTGACAGTCAGGAATGATGCTGAGGCCATAGGGACTCACAGCTAACAATTGTACCAGTGCTCACTCAGGAACAGACACAGGGAACACTTGTTCATTGTGTCCTTTCTGAAGTCTGCAGCAAGACCACAGTGCTGGAAACATCTCCCTAACTCTAGCCCAAGGCAAGAAGGGATCACTAGATTGCCTAATCTGACCACCTTCATTAAATACTGCATGTTTTTCTAAGCCTTATTTAAATTCTGGGTAAACATTTTCATTCAAGGCATCAAAAGCAAAGTTTTATTGCCCTCAATTATCCATTTCTGCACTTAGTAAAGAATTCTAGTGCCAAATTTCCCATTGGTTCCTATTTCTAGTTATGTTTTTAAATGTATTTACATAGAGTTCTCTAGCATTTAATGTTTTTTGTACAAAAGCACTGAAGAACCCATGTACCAGGTTTTAACTCTGCAGATGAAAACTGCAGATGTCAGGCAGTTCTTTGGTTTTTCCAGCTGGTTCAAAACAAGAATTCCACTGTTATTTGCACTACCCAACCTCTGAGCCTGACATTCATGCTCTTGCTACACCAGGGTGTCTAAAGGATGACCTATGGTACAATGGATCTGCCAGGTCCACAAAACTGTCAACAACTTAAAAAGAAAATAAAGCTTGATATATAAAAGAAAAACCCTCAACCTTCAAACTTCAGGTAAAATGCATGGAAGAGGACATGAGATCTCCTTCACCAAGAGATGAGCAGTCAGAGCACACAGTTCTTAAAAACTGAGGATTAGACTTGGGTTTTTTCTTCAGAGAAGCAGACAGAAACACAGTGAAACAAAATCTAAAGAAATGTCAATTTTCTAACCAAGTCAGCCTTATTAAAGGTGTTCAGATAAAGTCCAAGCATGTAAGAAGGAAAGCAAAATTTTTAATAATTAGCATCAGAGACAGTACCTCTCCAATCTTAATATCTGTAACCATACAAACCTGAATGGTTTTAGGCTGTCAAATCAAATTGAATCCACAACTGAAAACCAAGTGAATCCACAGAACTCCTTCCTGCAATTTATTCACTTTGCAGATATTTCAACCTGCATGGACAACTACAAATATCTCAAGAGCTGGATTTCACAGGCTAAATTTATTTAATATATTTTACCATCAAGTCATTAACTATTGATAAATGCCTGATGTGTTGCACTATTAAACCTGCTGAGCTTCCTTCACAAGCTGGGAAATCAGAACACAGAAACTGAAAATATTACCTCCATAGCTCATGCAGAGATATCATCTTCAAGTCACATATACTATTTACTATGAGATTTTTAACTTATATGCATGACCACTATTGGGTGTGGCAAACTGTCCCAGGTCAACCACATTTCCCACAGCTAGACATCCACTCACATGATGCACCTCTCACAGCCACAAGGTGTCAGATCTTTATTGCAGCATGAAATGACTCGTTCAAGGGCAATAGGAAAAGCTTTTGGAGGTACATTGGTGATAAGAGAAAGGCTGGGGGAAACATGGGCACTCTCCAGCAGGAAACAGGAGAGCTGAGGTACTCAATGATGTTTTTGACTATCTTCACCAAGAAGTCAAACACTCCACACAAGTTACAAAAGAGGAAAGCAGCAGGGAGTGACAGAATGAAGGATTACTTGCTACAGGAAAATTGGCTTGAGACCATTTAAGCAGCAGAAAGTGCACAAGTCCATGGGAACTGATGAAATGCATCCAAGAGTCCTAAGGGAACTAATCAGAGGAAGTGGCTAAGCCACTCTCCATTCCTTCAGAAGTCTTGGCCATCTGAGGAAGTTCCCAGTGACTGGAAAAGGGGAGATATAAGAGATATAACCCCCATTTACAAAAGGGGTGAAAAGGCAGCCTTGGGGCACTACAGCTGGCCAGCCTCCTTTCTGTGCCTGGCAAGATTGTGGAGCAGACTCTCCTGGAAACTGTGCTAAGCAAATGGAAAATAAGGCAGTGAGTGATTGGTGAGACCCAACATGGCTTCACTTAGAACAAATAACACCTGACAGATTTGTTTCTGTGATTGTGTTACAGTGCAGGTAGACAAGGGAAGAGCAACTGACAGTCTTCCTGAACTTAAGCAAAACATTTGACACTGTCCCACAGGAGATCCTTGTCTCTAAATTGGATAGATATACCAGTCCCTGGATAAGGAGTTTGTTGGTGGCTGCACTCGAGAGTTGCAGTCAAAGCTCCATGTCCAAGTGGAGACCAAGTTTGGGACCAGCACTGCTTAATATCTCTGCTAGTGACATGAACAGTGGGACTGAGAGCACCCACAGGAAGTCTGCCAGCAACATGAAGATGTATTATGTGGCTGATGTGCTGGAGGGAGGGGATGCCATCTGGACACGCTGGAGAGCTGGGACTGTGCAAATGTTACAAACTTCTGCAAGGTCAAGTGCAGCTCCTGCACCTGTCAGGGCAATCCCAAGCACAAACACAGGCTGAGGGGAGAATGGAGTGAGAAAAGGCCTGGGGAGAAGGGACTTGTGGGTGCAGGTGGAAAAGAAGCTCAACATGCCCCAGCCACAGGCACTGGCATCCCTCAGAAACCCCTCTTGTGCTGGGCTGAGCTCCCTGGGCAGCAGGGAAGGGAGGGGGGATTCTGCCCCATTCAGGTGAGACCCCACCTGCAGAACTGCCCCAGCCCTGGGGAACAGCAGGAGGAGCTGCTGGAGCCAGTGCAGAGGAGACCACAGAGATGCTCTGAGGGCTGGAGCCCCTCTGCTCTGGGGCCAGGCTGGGAGACCTGGGGGTGCTCACCTTCTGGGAGGGAGAAGAAAAAGCTCTGGGAAGACCTTAGAGCCTGTTCCAGTGGCTGAAGGGGCTCCACAGGAGAGCGACTTTTGACAAGGAGGAACACCTTCAAACTGACTGAGAGTAAATTTAGATAATATATTAGGAAGGAATTCTTCCCTGGAATGCTGGTGAGGCCCCAGCACTGGTTGTTTCATGGACCTGTGAATGGCATCCCTGGCAACATTCAAGGCCAGGTTGGATGGGGCTTGAAGCAATCTGGTCCAGTAGAAGGTGTCCCTAAACACTGGGAGGGGGAGCAGGTAGAGGTCTTCAAAGGTCTCCTCCATCTTATGAAAATAGAAAGGTTCTTATGAAAATAGAAACAAACACCTGCAGGAGTGTGTATCTTTGTAGAGTTCTCAGGCTCAGAGAGTGTATCTCATGGCACAGCAGTGACAAGGGCCAAAGCAGCAGTCACCTTTTCCACTGCTGAGCCCACTGTGCCTCTACCATAATGATACAGCATAAATCAGGCTGGAGGTCTCTCATCCAAACTCCTGCTTCAGGTAAGGTCAGTTAGGATGTCAGACCAGGTAAATCAGGTTATCCAGCCTGGTCTTAACATCCAAGGATGGAGGCCAAGCAGCCTCTCAGAAGAATCTCTACTGCTTGACTGTCCTTATGGTGCAATAACCTACTATAACCACACAAACCCAACCTTTCCTCTATTTCCAGTCTAAACATCTCATTCCACCTCTCACCTTTTGTCTTTGTCCTTTCAACATACACTGCTCTGTTGGGCCTGGGTCTGTCTCTCTAATAACCTCCCCACAGACCCTGATAAGCTGCAGATGTGTCTCTCTAAAGATTTCTTTCCTTAGGCTGAGCACATCCAGTCTCCTCACAGGAGATGAAACCCAGATTCACCAAATATCTTGGTGATTCTGTTAATCTTTAAATTTTAGAAGGAACCATGTCATGAAAACAACTTTCAAGACTTCACCAGATCTGCTATAGCCACATTATTAAGAGAAGAATTTATTTTTAAAGCTAAGAACTACAGTGTTTCAAACACTTTTAAAATTTACTCCGAATTACATTTAGAAATGGAATAGCACCCAATTACATGGAAAACTACATGAGGCAGGGGAAAAAAAACCTAGGGTGAGACTTCTTGGCAAGCAAGTCCTTGCTTCAATTTCAAGAAGCACTCTTCAACACCAGAAGTATACAAGTTGGGAATAGCTACTCCAACTGTAACTCTGTAATATCTCGCTTAAGAGAGTAAGTGTACCTGTGAACAATTAATGAGTGTTAAAAAGAAGAGCAATTAGGCTGTTAACTGACTGAAAATACTCAAAAGTGGTAATTTATCACTAGTGAAACACTTTTCTAAGAGTCAAGAAAATAAAGTTCAAAGTTAGGTTTAGTTATGCTTTTTGGAACATAGCAGGCCACAAAAAAATGTTCTTGGGGATTTATTCACCATTTAAGTTATGAAGAACAGAATAATCATGCAAACTGTAGCATATGAAGAGATACAGACAATTTGCAGCACTATAAAATTCAAAAGGTGTTGATAACAAGATTCTCTTTCAATACCTAACAATAGACTCAAAACAAAGAGCAAGCTGCCACTAAGAGCTGATCTGCAGAAAGACCTCTGCAAGCAAAACCCAGCCATACCTCACATCAGAAAGAATGAGAAACATTCTTTCAAACTGGGTAATTTACGGCCAAACCTCACAAGTGATGTCACCATGAACAGAACTGACATGGGGACAAGAAATACTTCTGCAAATGTCACAAGTTAGGAAAAAAAGTAGCTTATTTTCATATGAGAGGAAAAAGAAAGCCATGAGGCAGGCCAATTACTTTAAAATGTAGATAAAATTAAATAAAGAACTCCAAGTGTTAACAAGAGGTATTAAAGCATTTAGATAGGTCTGTCTTGTCAATTAAATAGATCTTTATGTTGTCTGGGTGTGAATTATTAGGATATGTCAGTCTGCATAACTTCACACATACAAATCCATCTGAAGTCACCATGAGGGGAAAAGAGAAATCTTGTTTCTAGATTCTGCATGATGAATATGGTGAATACCATACTTTCCATCAAAGTAATAGCAGACATTCTTCTGCCCAAAAGCTACCATGAGACAAGAACAAACAATCAGGGCAACAGTCCAACCTCTCTCCCCCACCACAGAAAGAGCACAGAAGCGATGTCAGCATCTTACAAGTCTTGTAAAGCAATAATACTGATTAGTCTGAAAGGAACTACAGTTTGCTCACCTTTTGTGCATTTCATAAAACCATAAAATATGCTGAATTGGAAGGGATACATTAGGAACGCTGAGTCCAACTCCTGGCCCTGCACCGTTGGCACCCCAAAAAGGCCACCATGTGACAGAGCATTGTTCAAACACTTCCTGAACTCTGGCTTGGTGCCATGACCACTGCCCCAAGAAGCCTTATGTGCTCGACCTCCTCTCTGTGGAAAACCTTCTCCTGATATCCAAGCTAAACCTCCCCTGGCTCAGCTTCATGCTGTTTCCTCAAGCTCTGTCATTGGTCACAAGAGTGTAGAGACTGGTACTTGCCCCTCCTGAGGAGGCTGAAGACTGCATTGAGGTCTCCCCTCAGTCTCCCCTTCTCCAGGCTCAACAAACCAGGTGTCCTCAGCAGCTCCTCATACAGCTTCCCCTCTAGACCCTTCCCCATGCTTGTGGCCCTTCTTTGGACACTCTCTATTAGCTTAATGCCTTTTCTATACTCTGGTGCCCAAAACTACCTCCAGAACTCAAGGTGAGGCTGCTGCAGTGCAAAGCAAAGAGACATAATCCCCTCCCTCACCCAGCTGGCCTGATGCCCCCCAGGACATGGCTGGTCCTCCTGGTTCCAGGGCACTGCTGACTGAGATCCAACTTGCCAGGTTCCTTCCTACATTACTGCTCTCTAGCCTCTAATTCACTTACAGCAGTTACATACAGTAAACCTGTTATGATTGTGAACCTTATGCTCAGCTATTTCATAAAGTCAAGTAAATTGCAGACACCTCTTGAAAGGGAAATGTGAACACACTCAGAAATTTTTCTCAGGGCTAAAATTTTATATCTCCTTTCAGCCACTGAAAAAATAAAGTAATTAATTCCCCACACAAGGGGATCCTGTTGTTTTAAAAGTGAAGCTTCAGGAGTAAGTTATAGACAAGCAAATTACTTGTTGTGTATCAGCTGCAAATTAACGAGAAAAGCATTCAGGTTCCCATAAATATTCTGGACCAACAGGAAGGTGCTAGTTCTCTTTAGTATTCTAGCTGGATTGTCTTAAAACTGACACTTCACACACATGGCAGTGAAGTACCAATGACTTCAAAAACGTTTTAAGAACATTCAGTATCTGCTTTATACATTAGTACCAATAACAATCATGCTTAACAGTCCAAAATCCTGGGTTTCAATAATCACCCTCACGATGACAGTCCCCAAAAAAACCTTTGTCAATGTCACTGAATCTTTGCAGAGAAGTGAATCAAACTTCACAAAGTTACAGAGAAGTTACTCTCTCCTCCTCTTCATTAGCTCCACACTTATCAGCTCATCTCTCACCACAACAGGCAATGCCAAGACCAGGATTTGTTGCTAGGAAATTTCATAGTACAAAAGTGTTTGGGAAGTGGCACTATCTCATCTTTTAGGCCCCTTCTACGCAGTAGAGGACCCCCTTGTCCTATCAAGATACAGTTGTCATCACTCCAATATTAAGAGGCAGGAGAGCAGTTTCACCTACTCACTAGAAGCAAATGAAAGACAAGTAGATGGAAAAGATTTGAGGAACAGTAAGAATGAAAGAGTGAAGTAATTATTTGAAGAAATGCAACACAGAAAGATCATCCATTAAAATAGTTCAAAATTGCAAAGCACATTGGTAAAATGGTTACTTGGAGGCAGCACTGACAACTCAGCAGTGATTTAAGATATTCAGTAATCTAACAGAGACATTAGAATCTAGAAGGGAAAGATAGGTAATATACTATTGGAAACAGAAACAGAAACCAATGAATTGAAAGACGGGTGTTATGTAAAAGCTACAGGTTAAAAGAGCTTTGCATTAGTAAGATTAGCAGACCCAGGCAGCATGAAATTCTGCACTTTTCAAGGCCAGGAAAATGTTTGTTAACAAACAGGTAAAAATCTTGAGTTTCACCTGCATGAATAGACAATAAAAGCTACTGTTTAAACAGACCAAGCAAAAATAGTCTTCAAGAATGACTGAAGCCTCTTTCTAGGTACTTCTGTCTACTTTTTGTCAAAGAATAATTAGCTTTGCACCTCACAACGAAGTACAGTTGAGACAGCACTGTTGTACAGATCAATCAAGATTAAGGAACACTCAGAACTTTGCTGAAATCACACTTTTTTGAGAACATGAACACTGAGTTATCAAATGCTAAAAACAACAGAAGACCAATACTAAGCAGAAGGTTAAAGAATTATCACAACCAAAAGAGTTACTTCACATATTTAGGTGAAATTACCTGGACACAAGGAAGTAAAGCATTCACCTAAACAATGAAAAAATAAAACTAATTGATGTGTTTAAGAATAAGGAGAAAACAGGCACCTGAGAAGATCCTTGCCATGACTGCATATAAGCCAAGTAGAAAGATTACAGAATTCTCAGAGTTTCAGCAGAAAGATGCTAATTTGGGGAAGTGAATGTATTTCCACTGTTGTACAAAAAACATACACCTCAAAAATGGAACTGAAGGGAACAAAACTAGCAACAGCCAATATTAGAATGAGGAGACAACAGCTCCAAAGCAAGCTGATCTTGCTTCATCTGAGGAAAGATTTTATCACATTCTTATGGCAAGAAACAGAAGAGCAGATGATTAAGGTGACAATTGTGCAAAGACAGGTGCATATAAACTAAAGACAAAGATGTTTACAGGTGAGGTAAGTCTCTGGAGGCAGAAAAGGGTCATGAAGATGGGATCACACTCCCCCTTGCCATCCTGGACAGTCTATAAGACTCTGCAGAAACAGAAGTAGAGATAGAAATACACGACAAGTCATCATCAAAAGATGTAATAAATATTGGTAAACTGTTGAGCTCAATGTTCCTCAGCAGAAAGGGGAAGTAAAGTGAAGAGCCTGCATGACTTAAGATAACTATTGCCAAGCTTCTGGTTCTAGGAGAACAAAAGAACCCATTAAAATTTATTATAAGATCATTATAATGGTATAATATAAATTAAATATTGACATTAAGTTTCTCACAAACTATTCTTGAGACACTTATCATGCCTCCTCGGGTGCTGACAACTCATCTTGAGTCTGGAAGCCAACAGCCCAAGACATGCTGCATCACAGGGTTCGTTAGCTTAAGTGCAATTGCATTGCTAGCTGCTTGAAGGTTTCATCTTCAAAGGTTGCACCTGTAATATTTATTTGCTTCCTGTTGTACAACACTAATATCAGAACATCAGAACAGCAATTGCCACTCACACAGAGTTCAAAAGTAAGAAACAGCCCTGAAAGAAGGGGCCTCACACATACTTTCAATCCCTCTAGGCATTTCTTTCCCTCTTCCATTAACTGAGAGGAATGATGAGAAACAGAAAACAGCAGGGCAAACTGGCTTTTACCAAAACAGAGAGACATCTGTCATTCATAAAGGCAAAATATAGGTACCCACTGCCACTTCAAACACCACTGTACACACCTTAGGGCAGAACATCCAAATACTGCAGCACTGCAGCCCAGCTTCTCCTAACGCTCTTCAGAAAAAAAAAAATGAAGCCACTTTACTAGCGGACCTCTGATGTTCTCAGCTCAAAAAAACACAATGCATCTATTATGGCACCCCGCCTTATTGTACACAGCCCTGCTATGAATCCTTTAACTAAAAACATTATTGACATGAGTGTAAGCAAAGGAAAGATTTCCAGCGGTGCGAAAGCTGTGGACAACAACTTTAAAAAGCAACTGGGAAAGGCAGGGCACAAAGCTGCTGAGAGCCGGGGCCGAGTCGCAGAGCTCGCCGCCGCGCTCCAGGGCCCGTGCCCAGCGCCGGGCCTGCTGCCCGCGCCCGGGGAGCACCGACCGGCCGGCGGCCACCGCCCCGGGAGCCGCCGCATCACGGGCGCGGAGCCGACCCGCGGGAGGCAGCTAAGGACAAAGGCTCCAGCCTGGCTTCGTCCGTCCCCGCCTCGCGGACGGCGCGGTGGCCCGGCCGCGGCGATCCCTTTGTCCAGCCGCTCGCCCCACTGGGACCGGGACGGCCGCAGGGAGGTGGCGCTCCCGGACGCGCCCCTCAACTCGGATCGCAGAGCCTGGCCAGAGCCGGGCCGCTCCAGGCCAGACTAGGCCAGGCCAGGCCCACGGCAGCACGGGGCCGCCGTGGGCCGGGGTAACGACGCCTGCAACTCCCGCCTACCTTCGTTCGCCAGGTCCGCCATTTTACTTCCTCAGCCGCGCCCACAATGCATCGCGCGGCCGGACGGCGCCGCTCACCGCGGGCCCCGCGCGCCGCGCACGCCCCGACTTACGGCCGCTCCGGGACTGCGCTGCGCGTGCGCAGTGGGCGGGGCCGGCCTGGCGGGCTGGCGGTGCCCGCTCGGTGCACGGTCAGTACCCGCTCGGTGCCCGCTCGGTGCCCGCTCGGTTCCGCAGCTCCGAGCGGGCGGTCGTTACGGGGTCCCCATTGGCCCGATCGCTCCCTGCGGCCCGCTCATCGTGTATACCGCGGCTGTGGGAGCGGAGCCGGTTGCACGCGGATCTCCGTCCCTCTGCCGCCTTGCTCTCCACGCCTCCCGTGGCAGCAGAGCCCGGGCGGGCAGGCCAGGAGCTGGACCTAGCGCCGCTCCCGCTGCCCGGTTAGGGGCCAGCAGCGCCCGTGCAGAGCGTGCTCTGGGACACGACTCCCTCTGGGATGCTGTCAGCCTGAACGTAGACTCATCGAATATCCTGAGTGGACTCATCAAGTCCAGTTCCTGGCCTTGCAGGGAACAGCCCAGCAATCCCACTCCTGAGAGCATCGTCCAAACACTCTGGCAGCCTTGGGTCTGACCAGTGCCGTGGGGAGCACTGACCACCCTCTGGGAGAGCCTTTGCCTAATACCCAACCTAAACCTCCCATGGCACAGCTTCATGCCATTCACTTTGGTCATGCATCTTACCTTGCCAGCCTTTTCTCCAGACTAAAGACTCAAACTCCAGTTTTTGGGAGGATGCTTCTCCATCCCATACATCTGTGTTTGCCGTTCTTTGTGACATCTAGTTCTACAGAAGTCCACACTGCTCAAAATGTAACTGCACCAGAGTGTTCTATGGTCAGAGAGGGTCAGTCCAAAGAGTACAGTGTGTAACCATGCTAGTGCCCTCATTCTCTTGATGGGGCCCCATATTTTGTCTGCTTTGTTCAGTGCACTAGAGCTCCCCTGACTGCATGGTCTCAATCTCTATGCATTGGTCAACAGCAGCTGGTGCAGGAGGTAGAAACTGAGCAGTTCATGATTCTCAGCCCTAGTGATTGCTTCAGGGCTCATTTAACAGCAGCATGCACAGTGCCCATCATTTGGCTGTATCCCTCACAAGCTATTGTACTACCATAAGTCAAGATTCAAGGGCCGGGTTCCTGATTCCTTTTGCAAGTACCATGCATTGAAACCATCTGGTTTACCTGCTAGGAGAATTGTCCATCAGGAATATAACAGTAGCACTGACAAAACCTGGTAAGAATAAATGAATGGCACTAATTTAGAAGAAATAATCATCACAGAATGGGTTGGGTTCCAAAGAACCTTAAAGCCCATCTCATTCCCCTCCTTGCCATAGACAGGGACACGTTGCTCTAGACCAGGTTGCTGCAAGCCACATCCAACCTGGCCCTTGAACACCCAGGGATGGGTCAGCCACATCTCCTCTGGACAACCTGTGCCAAGGCTTCACCAGTCTACCAGCCAAGAATTTGTTCCCAATATCCCACCTAACCCTGCCCTCTGGCAGTGGGAAGTCATTCCCATTTGTCCTGTTAATCTAGATTCCTGTCCAAAATTCCTCTCCAGCTCTCTTGGAGCCCCTTCAGCCCCTGGAACAGGCTCTAAGGTGACTTCAGAGCCTTCTCTTCTCCAGGTGAGCACCCCCAGGTCTCCCAGCCTGGCCCCAGAGCAGAGGGGCTCCAGCCCTCAGAGCATCTCTGTGGTCTCCTCTGCACTGGCTCCAGCAGCTCCTCCTGCTGTTCCCCAGGGCTGGGGCAGTTCTGCAGGTGGGGTCTCACCTGAATGGGGCAGAATCCCCCCTCCCTCCCCTGCTGCCCAGGGAGCTCAGCCCAGCACAAGAGGGGTTTCTGAGGGATGCCAGTGCCTGTGGCTGGGGCATGTTGAGCTTCTTTTCCACCTGCACCCACAAGTCCCTTCTCCCCAGGACTTTTCTCACTCCATTCTCCCCTCAGCCTGTGTTTGTGCTTGGGATTGCCCTGACAGGTGCAGGAGTTGCACTTGACCTTGCAGAATTTCATCATCCCATCTCTCAACTTCTCCAGGCCATTCTGTATGGTGTCCCCTCCTTCCAGCATGTTGACCACACCACACAGGGCACCCATCTTTAAATACAGAGTACCTATCTCTAAATAAATGTCGATCTTCATCTTCATTCCATATGATGGAATGCCTCAGTGGATCAGGCAATACTCTTTGGAGTTTTAGGATTGCTAGTGCAAGCTGCATTATCAGTTGAATCTGCAAGACAGTGGGCACAAGAAATCCAGATGTTTTCTAAAGCATGTTAGGGACAAATTCTTACCACTTAAAACTTGCTAGATAGGCCATCTAGTTCAGCAGGACACACAACTGTATCTGGTACTCATGACCAAGAGAGGAACGTCTGGTGATATGATAATCAGTGGTCATTTTGAGTGTAACAACAATGAAATTGTGGCATTCAAGGTTCTGAGGGGAGTGACAAAGATAAATGTCAGACTGCAGCTGCTTCAAGAGAATGACTTTGGGTTATTTAAGTGAAGTGAGATTCTGTAAGAGTTAGCTCTGAGGAACAAAGGAGCTCAAAAGAGCTGGCAGCTTGTTAAGGACTTCCTCCAAGCACAAAAACAGTCTGTCCCATCAATCAGAAAAGTAAATGTGTTGGGAGATAAACTTTGTAAACATAGAATTTGTGAATGAACACAAAAAAAAAAAACTGTACACAAGATGGAAGCAAGGACAGACTACTGAACTGCAAAATAGGAATACTTCTTCAGCCTGCAGAGTTGGTATTAGGAAAGCCAAAGGCCAACTAGACTTGACACTGCCAAGGCACTTCAAAAGCTTTCCTACTCTTACTTTCCACCGAGGAAGGTCTTTGAGCTTTGAGACAGGATTCAGAGACAGGATCAAGTCAAAATCTCTTGAGACCTCTCAGCTCACATGAGTGCAAGGCTGTGTGGGAGGGGGCTGAAAGCTGGCTGAGCAGACACATTCCAACTTTAGAGGGTCCTGGAGATCAGTGAAGGCCACATCTGCATTCCAGGAGGCACTTTAAGCAGCAAGAGGCTCTGTTTAACCTCTCACTCTCCAGCTACCTAGGAAGAAGAAAAATACTATTAAGACTGTTGCTTTTCACCTGAGATTTCCTGTCATGCTTCCCTGGCTTAAATAAACTTGCCACTAGTCAATAAGCTATGTGGTCCTGAACAAGGCATCCCCATTTTCCCTGAGAGTGGAGCTCCAGCCATACATATCTGGAGCTGCAGCATTTTTCATTTGATCCCAGCTGACTTAAAGCTGATTTTAGTGTATCCTCTGAACACGACCTGAGACTTGGAATAGCTTTGTATGATTTTTTTTTTTTTTTTTTTACTTTGTGTATGAGCTTACAGGGCTGGACATTAGTGCTGGCAGCTGCATGATGTCCACATGGCAGCCTGAGTCTGTGTGTAGTTCTAAACCTTGTCTGTGTCTTTTCCCTGGAAAACATTTGGTGCAGACAATTTGCAGAAAATTTAACCAAAAGAATTAGCATGTTTCTATTCACACGAGAACTGTAATTTTCAGGGATATACAGCATGGCTGACTTAGCTCCAGTCTTTATGGAATTAAATTCCTTTCCCAGAGCAGACATGTCCTACAAACTGAGTCAAACACTATTTTTGAAAAGTGAGGCAGAGTAATTACTTATATGTCTAAGAAACAATGATTACATTTTTACTTTAAGTACTTATTCTGATACAGATATCCATTACAGAAAATTTCACTTTAGAGCATTAAAACCTGTTAAACCTATAAGAAACTGTGAGCATGCATTTATTGTGAAAATGTTGCACAACTTCAATTATAGAGATTACTGCCCTGTGCTTCTCTTATGAGTATGTGGTACCAGCATAGTGAGTGATGTGACCCATTTAAGGGGAGTTCTTTAGAAAGAATGTACCTCAGAAAGTTACACTACACTTAAGAATCAGCAGGTCACAGTATGTTCTCTATTCATGTTCTAATTAGAGACCATACTTCTCAGAATCATTAATGTAAGAGAGGAAAATTAACAGTTTTATCCTAACAGGATAAAACAGCGTTGGGAGGTTTCTGATTGTGATTTAGTTTACCTTCAAGTAAATCTGTACTAATATCAGAATAAATTTGATTCTAGCAATTTATTATTTCAATAAAAATTAAACTCCACCCACACCAACTTCACAGTTCTTGTGACTTTTAGAAATTAATTACAAGAGTTATCTGTACCCTATGAGCTTGTCAACTTGCTGATATAACTAGAATCTATTTTGGGTGCATGCCATTAAGATACTATAAATGCCATACTTTCTGATTAGTACTATTGTTAGGTCAGTATTTCTAAAGGGACATGGCCTAAAAGTCACTATGACTTTGACAAATTAAATATTTTCCATAGCTGAGCTCTCAAAAAAAAAAAAAAAACCCCAACGCAAAAACAAACCAAAAAACAAAACCAAAGAACAGCACCACAAAAAAACCCACACAAAAAACAACCAAACAAAAAAAAACTAATTAATAAACAAACAAAAATTCCCACAAAAGCAAAAAGCCATCACCTCACAAAAAAAGAAAAACCCAGCCTAAACCAACCACTCTGCAGACTTTCTACTTGTGTCATTTGAATGGACTCAGACCCTGGAGCATTCATAGTTGTTCCATGCATGACAGTGTCATTTTGATCCATAGTCACAAGCATTCATCAGCAAGAAAAGAAACAGAGGCTCCAGGGTGAAGACAGCACCACTGGTAATCACTGTCTCATTTCCAGCTCTGTCTCTCAGTCAGTGTCCTGGACAAGAAGGCAGTTTCTAGATGCTCACACCATGTAGGTCAGTTAATGTGCTACCTTGTCTGCCTCTGGTGACAGACCTGCATCAAGCAGAAAGTTGTACCTGAGGCCTCCAGAGGCCCATTCTGCCCACACCTCTATGATTTTCAGCAGTACAGTAATTATTATCAATTGTGAAATATATCCAGGGCTATGTGTAAGTTAGGTTCTTCTGGAGCTGAATCAGTTGAAACCTATATTTTAACTTGTTTTTGAACTGATGAAGTTACTTCTCAACTCATTCCTTACAGCATGGGGGGAGCTGGCAAGGACAAGCAACCTGAAGAAGAATAGGGCTTCATTTTCTACAGCAGCATGGATTTGTCACACTCAACTGACTGACATCACATGCTTTCCCAGCTGCCAGACCATTTCTGTGGGTCTTACAGATCCACGGCAGAATACTTTAAGGTCCCACTCCCTCTTGTGGCAGCTTACACTTCTTGATCTTCGTGATCCCGAGGCAGAAACTGCAATATTAACGAGGGTGACTGAGCAGCGGCCAAGCCCCTTGTTTTCAAACATTTATTTGCTGGAAATTGTAACCATAAAGAAAATACATCTGTTAATCTGTTTTCAGGCAACATGCAATGTGAAGACAGTGGTTCATCCCTGGAAACTAATAGTTGCATGTAATCTGAACCCTAAAGTAATCAGTGTGACCACACACCCCATGTCTGAGGGTCTTTAACAACATAACAGTGATGTTGGTTGCCACCATTAATGTTTTCAGATGTTTTAACTCAGTAGGTGAATTTTTATGAAGCATTTGTTTCCTCCTTTGTGAGGACTGAATCGTATTTTTTTTCTCTGAGGAAAGAGAGCCATCAATCTTTCTCCAACTGGAAGGAAAGAGACCATCTTGAGGAATCAACCAGCTACACAGCCTACAACTTGTCTTTTCTCTGGCATCTGGTGCAGTTTCAGAAGGCTTTCAGGTAGTAATTAACTTCAGTTCCTTTTAGTAACCTTATCTGCAAGGATTTACAGTTATTTCAGTGGGAAAATTCACAGGGTAAAATGCTTGCTGAAGTGGAATGATCAATATGTCCTATGAATGAATTGATTAATGAGTGAAGTTACTCACATGCTCAAAACACTACAGAACTCAATCTGGCTTTAGAAAAGAGGCTATTTGGGGGCTTACTCAGCATTTCCAGGAATTTCTACTGCAGATCTTATAACAGCATGGGCCAAGGCACCACTGACAGAGAAGTTTTTTTCTGTTAAATGCTTTACATGTAACCAGCAGCCCACCTGAGTGAAACTCCAAAACTCGAATGATGTCCCTGGTGCACAGCTCTGGTCATCCAGGCATCACTTAAGGGCTGCTCAAAAGAGCAGCCTGGGCTCCTTAGGCCATGGCATAGCCCTCCTCCCTGGCTGTGGTGGGATCTCCAGCCCCCACTACTATCTGGGATAACATGAAGGAGGCTTATGAGGCCCTGAGAGCAAAGGAACAGGGATTGTTTGATATGAGGGACTGAAGGAATTGGTCAAAAAGAAAGAGCTGAAGACACTATGGGAGGGTCATTAAAGCCACCCTCCAGATGTTTTTTTCTCAGAGGAAGCAAGCTGGGTTTTTATAAGTTGTGGCTTGCTTCTAGCAAACTGCATCTGTGCAAGAGCAACTAAGTCCACTCACAAATACAAAGAAATGCCTTAGAAGCATTCACAGTCTGAGTTTCACTTCTCTAATTAACTTGCAATGTCAGTGCTGCTCCCGAGCTGTGACTCTCCAGGCACACTGGCCCAGGGCTCTAGATCCTGAAAACATGAGCAAAACTGTCAATAATTAGAGCTATTCAAGGCCTGAACTAAAAAGTTTAGAAATCTCATTCACCACCCTACATTGCTGAGAGAGCCTGGCAGTTTGAGCCTGTTCTTGGCACAACCCAAGAGCTGCAATGCAAACAGCATTTTCCTCTACTGACATCACAGTGTGCAAAAGGGGGACATGCACTCCCATTCCCTGGCAGGACTTGGGAGCATCTTTTTTTGCTAGGACTTTGTTTCTTTCAAGTGCTTTCCCGGGCTCATGGAATAAGACTGGTATATGGACTGTGGTGGTTTATTCACTTGGAGAGTTTCAAATTTAACTGGATCAAATTTGACTGAGTAACCTAATATAACTTTGCAGACAGCTTTGTTTCAAGCATGTCTTGTTTCAAAATGTGTCAAGCATTTGCTTCAAAATGTCTTGCCCTACCTATACCTTTCTATGCTTTTGTGATATATTTGATTTCTTTCACTTTTTCTCTGAAATGAGCTGTGTAGGTAGAAGGAGTAGGATCAATGTGTAAAAACACATAAGACCACATTCATGGGTTTGATCTAAGTGCATGCACATAGCACCAGACTCCAGAGACTAGCAGCTTATATTTACTGGAACATTCTTCCTTCTGAGTATAACCACTAGATGGGGGAGCAAGCACTCGATTTTTTCACAATTTCTTACTGAAAAATTGAACTTCTGTGGTTTTGGCTATGCTTATACAATTCACTGTGTTCTCTGCTCTCTGTTTAGCATCTCTGAATGTGTACCTGCTTTAGTACTTTGTGTTGTAGCACCCAACCTCAGCATTTCAACCTATTGACGTTTTAAGAAGGGTCTGCACAAGACCACAAAAGAAAGACCCTAAATCTGGAAGTGTATAGTCATAGAATCACAGACATGTTGGAATTAATAGGGACCTTAAAGCCCATCTCATTCCATCCCATGCCATGGACAGAGAGAGTTTCCATTAGACCAGGTTTCTCCAAGCCCTACACCACCTGGTCTTGAACACTTCCAGAGATGGGGCAGCCTCAGATTCTCTGGGCAACCTGTGCCAGGGCCTCATCACTCTCATATGGAAGAATTTCCTCCTAATGACTCAGCATTATCTAAATCTCTTCTCTTTTAGTTTAAAACCATTCCCACTTGTATTATCACTATCTGTCTGTGTAAAAAGTCACTCTCCCCCTTCTTACAAACTCCCTTTAAGTGCTGAAAGGCTGCAGTTTGAGGTCACCCCAGAGCCTTCTGTTCTGAGAAGCTTATGAGGCAGCCAGTTTATTTCAGCTTGAGCTGGGCCTCCAAAGAGGGACCCCGAGCAGCACAAGCCCTGGACCTTTATCTGCTCCCAGTCTGTGTGATTTTATCCCACACTCTTCACACACTCTGTATATGCCTCTTGGTCACATGGCAATTTATGATCTGGGGTCTTCTAACACCTCATTGGATTCTTTCTCCATGTCCATGTGGGCAGACCATTAACTACTTTTCTCTTCCAACCTGGGGTAACCTTGGGGCCCTCCAGGGTCCCTGCTCTTATCTGAAGAAGTCCAGATCTCTGTCTCCTCTCCTGTTCAGCTGTTCATGTTATATGGAGTTCATTTACAGCTCACTTAAATGCCAAGCTTTGGGCAGGGCCCACTCATGCTAAACTGTAAGCAAGTTACAATGAAACTTCAACCTACACATTTAATTTCTAATATTCTATAAGTAAACTTACTTCAATTCTCAACAGACCACATATCTCTGGCTGTGGACTGCAGCCAATTTCTTAGCCACCTATCCTGTTTTAAGACACCAAAAGGTTAATTTTTTGCAGTAGCCAAGAGGGGATGTGGCTAAAGTCCAGATGTTATTTGACACAAAAGGAACACTGTTTGTGTCTTGTCCAGGGAGAAGGGATCCTTTCCAGCTGAGAAAACATAGTGGACAGAATAGTCTGGTATTGTTTTTAGGTGGGTGGGGGGGCTTTCCATGTCAATAATTTATTTTTATTGTACCTTTGTTAATATTATTGTTGCTGTTAATGTTAGTTTTATTATCTCATTGCTGTTTCCAGTAAATTGTTTTTATCTCAACCCATTATCTTTGTATTTTGATCCTCCAATTGGAATGGGTGGAGGGGAAGCAGTGCATGGTGTTAGGAGAACTAAACTGGAGAATACCATTCTTAAACCACAATACCACCAAATAGTCCTCTCTTCAAATCCCTGTCTCCCCAGTTAGGAGATAAGGATGCCACGTGGGACCATGTCACAGGCTTTACAGAAGTCTGGGTAGAAAATATTGGTCATCTTCCCTTGTCAATTGTTGCAGTAACTCCATCATAGAAGGCCACCAAAGTGATCAGGCACGAGTTGCCCTTGGTGAAGCTGTGCTGGCTGTCCTGGGACAGCTCCTTGTCTTGCATGTGCCTTAGTCTTGCTTCCTTGACTGTCTGCTCCAGTCCCTCCTGTGTCAGGGATCAAAGGTGTGTCTAAGGCCTGCCAGATGTGGTCTGCTGTTGTGTATGTTGATATACAGACTATAATGTAGAAGACTTTATTGTTAGTGAGACTTTAACCTTCAGAAATGAAACTCTGTATCAGGCACCTGGTGGGGGATTCAAGCTATGAAAGGGGAATAATGTGGAATAAAGCCGTTGTTGGCATGGAGGTGGTACCATGGGCTGGTATGATCTTCTCTTATACACTGGCCCCATGTGAGATGATGTTGAAACTGGCTGCTTCTGAGGAGGAGATGTGAGTGTGGTCCTGTGGTGGAGATGCACTGTTGTCATCCAGGGGACACCCTGAGGGTGCCCTGCCCTCCTCCCCTCCTGCTCCACCCAGGCTCCATCTCCTTCTCTTCAGCAGTTCTCTAGAATCCAGGGCTCACTACATATTAAATGCTAGTGTGACTAATAAAATTAATTTGCTTTGCAATTCTGAGCATCTCTTGAGTTTGTTGTGCACGGGCTCCCAAACTTGTAGCAGTTTCCCAGGCACAGAGGTGACAGTAACACAGCTCCAGGGGCCAGGACAGAGTTAATGTTCTTGCAGCAGCCATGGGGGCTCTGAGCCTGGAGCTGTGTAGGCATGCCCAGGTTGTTATTCTGTACCATCCACATCACATCAGGGGAGGTGGTGTGGAAGTGAGGGATTCTCATTTCTGAGAAGGAAGCAGGGAAAGGTGCATGTGGCTGGCCCAGGGGTAATTTTCTTCATTGTCTCAGAACCACGCAGCACCTGCTGGGTTGGTTGGGTGGTCACTGAGCACTATTTTGAATGTAAATCCCTGTCTTTTTTTTATACTTTTGTTATTTAAATTGCTGCTGTTACTGTTTGTTTTCTTATTACATTACTGTTTCCACTAAGTTGCTCTTGACTCTGACTTTTGTTTCTCTCTTATGGGAGGGGGTGAAAAGAGGGTAGCAGATGTGTAAAGCTGAATTTCCAGCTGGGCTTAAAAGCATGACACATTTTTAAAAATAAGATTGAAGTTTTCCTTTTTCCAATCACTGAGACTTCACCTGACCATTATTTTCAAGTAGGATGGAGACTGGCTTGGTGACTACATCAATCCTCAAGACCTTGGGATGCATCTAATCAGGTTTCATAGATTTGTGCCTATTCACTTCCATCAGGTGGTCTCAGGTCTTAGACCTGCTCTTTGCTTATGGTGGAAGGGACGTTGTCCCCCAACCTTCACCTGGAGGTTCAGCAGCTTGGGAGAGGCAGGAAGGCTGATGGCCAGTGGAGTCTGAGGCAAGGTCGTGCATGGGTTCAGGTCTGTGCAGGTTGTGCAGCAAGAGAATGACTTATTAAATGATTAAACAGACAGGTTTGCTAATACACCTGCAAACAATTAATACTTTGGGTCTCTTAAATCTTTACCTTCTTTATGCTTTTAAAAATCCTTCAGCAACCTGGAACATAACAAAAGCCGTTGAGGCCTGTCTTAGCTTCAATGTAGTACTTGAAAAATACTATCAACATCAATTTGGAAAACTGGAATTACAGACTGTGGACATTTAAAACTGTGGTGCATATTAAGAAGGAAACAAAAGTTTTGGGACTTGGTTGTCATGTGTCTCATAATCAGTGTCTCCTGTTTTGGTTTGAAAGACATGTATTTGCTTAGAAACTCCCCTCCCTCCAATTATTATAATTTTGAAATTAAGGGACTCTCAGGCAAAGATATGGAAGTAGGAATAACAGTTCTTTACTAATATATCTAACAAAGCAAACTAAAACAACAGCTATGAAAATTAACAGCAAACAGCACAGGAACTCAGTTCCAATCCTTTTCGGCTTCAGACTCCTTCTCCCTGTGCTCAGGTACCAGAGGTGGGGGCAGGACAGGTCCCAGGGAGCTGTGGAGGGCTGGGGACTGGGGTGATGGTTGGGGGGGCTTTCACCAGTTGGGGAAAGGTACTCTTTCAGCATCTGGCTTATCTCCTTCACTAGAACCCCCACTCAATCTGGGCGGTTCCTTTCTGAGGTGGGCTGTGGGGCAGGGTCAAGTTTTGGGACAGCATCCCTAGTCTCTGGGGCAGGGGCAGGCTCCGGGGCAGCATTCCTATTTCCTGGGGTAGGTATCAGGGTCATTATCCAAGTCAATCTCCCCTTAACTCTGAATGCTAAATAGAACAGGCCTATCAGCAACACCAGCCACTGTATGATATCATTAGCATTTACAGCGGATTTGAACTTCTTGAAAACTGGTAAGGTGGACTTAAAAAACTGGGTGATGTGTTGGAAGAAAATTTCCTCTGCTGTCACTTCCTCACAGTAATACCATTACTGAAGAAACCCCAAAACCACACAATTAGAGGGTGATAGCTCTGGATCCATGTGGCTGCCTTCCAGAAGAAGCTAAAAATCCATTAATTCCTCACCTGATCAACCCACAAAATGAACTGGATAATAGCCACAGTAACCTTAGTGATGGGACCCATTTCAAATAAGGGTTTGCAAATGGGAGAGATATAGCTGTGACCACATGGAGCCCGAACCAGAGTGAGCTGGACAGCAGGGTGCCACCTAACACAAAACTGAGGTAACTCAAGAACAGTTAATCCTTTTTTACCCTTCTCTCAATGCCCTCAGGCCCCACGTTGGGCGCCAAAATGTGTCTTGGTTTGAAGGACAGGCATCTGCTAAGAAACTCCCCTCCCTCCAATTATTATAATTTTGAAATTAAGGGACTCTCAGGCAAAGAAATAGGAGTAGGAATAACAGTTCTTTACTAATATATCTAGCAATACAAACAAAATCAACAAAGTCTATGAAAATTAACAACAGCACAGGGGCTCAGTTCCAGTCCTCCAGTCAGTACCAGAGGTGGGGACAAGGCAGGGCAGGGCAGGTCCCACACAGCTGTGGGGGGCTGGGGTGATGGTCGTGTCCTAGATGGGAGGGGGATGGAGGAAAGACCCCCCACCCCTGCTCAGGGTGTTGGTCACGGTGCTCAGCAGGTGCCCAGAGGTGGCAGAGTGGAGCGGAAAGGCAGCAATGCAGTGCTGGACAGCAGAGAATGTGGCTCCCAGCATTGGGATGGCAGGGGGAACTAGTCCAACAGCAGCACTGGCCATCTCCCTCTGCCAGCGAGAGAGAGACAGGGAGCCCAGCCCCCCTGCCTCTCCTTTTCCTGCCTGGTCTCACGGTGCTCTCCCTCTCCCCCACCCCCCTATCCCTTCCCTCTCCCTCCACACCCTGCCAGAGAAACTCCAAGAAATGGACAGGGAGTCTACCCCTTCCCCATCACTAGCCATTTTTAACCTATCAATGGGAAAAAATTCCAGACAGAGAGGAGGAGAAAAAATTAAAAACAAACTCCAACAGTGCCAAAGTCTGTTGTTAGTTGGGGTTATCCAGTATGACTTTTGCCACAACAAGTCTGTGATTAGGCAGTTAAAATATTTTCTTGTGAAATCACTGAGTATTGAATTCCATCTTTTATTCTAAATGGCACTTTCCTAACTTGAGATGTCAGAGAAACATCTGAAGCAAGCAAAGCATGAGGTACACAGATGAAGGTGTCTGGCTAAGAATGGGGATCTGTATATTCAGCTATGGCTCCATCTCAGGAGCAGTGTTTGGTCCTCTGGCCACTGAGCAGGGAACTTACTACACCTTTGTCAACAAGGGCACTAGACCTATGTTAGTCATGAATCAGAGCAATCCTGACCCCTCTCAGGGCCCTCCCTGAGCAGCACAGGCTTCCCACGTGTTTCTACTTTTCCAGGATGAATTCAAACACACTCCTCCCTGGTTAACACCACGGTGAGCTTAGCTTCTGGGGGCATTAGGCATGGACACAGCAACATTTTGATCAGCCAAAGTGGACAGGCTACAGGATCCCAAGGTATCAGGATGGCAGCAGAAACACCCTAAATTCTCAAATCAATGTTCTTTATGGCCACTGGAGAAGGCAAGTGCAGAGAGCCAGATAACTTTTCAGAAGTCTACTTTTACACTGCTCCTGCCACCACTTACACCAGCACATCTTATCTTCAGCAAGATTATAGGAGGCACTGTCTAAGAGATGTCATGCTGGAGATGCAATGGGGGGATATCAGCATGTCAGAGCTGTACAGGAAAGGAATATGGTCAGTAGTGAAAATCCTGTAATGACACAGACAAGCAACAGCACCAGCCTCACTGGCAAGTTGGGACCAGCTCCATCTCCCTGCCCCTAAAACTTTACTCTGGGGCCAAGCAGAGGCATAACAGCAACAAACCACCTGGAATAATGCAGGCACCTCACACCATTCTGGGTAGATGGCACCAAATATACCTGGCCAGTTTACACCCTGTGCCCCTGTACTGGAAACATGAAAGCAGCCACACTGCATTTGCCACCTCTGCCAGGAAACAGCACATTCCAGGGATCTGAACTGGACAATCCTCTGCAACTTGCCCTTGAAGAGAGGTCTGCCACTGTAAGCAGAGAGGTCATTGCAGAGAATCCTCTTGGCACCAAAGAGGCCCTTAGCTCCACTGCAGCTTCCAAAAAGATTGAATGGGCTTCCCTAGGGGAGGAGCTGCAGGGTCAGACAGCAGAGCTTTTTGCATTTCTGTCTGGGACTAAGAGTGGGTGGAGGGGAGTGTTTGTAACAATGAAGACTGATTCTCCAGCAAAAGTACCTTGATCTCTGCAGTTGAGTAAATATCACAAATATCCACATGGTTGCATGCTTTGCATGTCAGTGCCCATAGCAGCAGCACTCCATGCTCCCATTGCTGGGGAGTAACACATGGATGGGGTGTCACTACCCATGCTGGACATGAATGATCATCTGTTTCCTTCTGCATCATGTTTGCTGGGTGCCATCTCAGATTAAAGGAAGATGAGTTACCTTTTTTCCAAGCTAAGTGCTTGTGTGCAAACTAGAAATGAGAAAGTGCTAGGGTGGGCAAAAGAAGTTTTCAGATGTGAGATTTGTGCAGAGGAGGCAACTGTCTCTGTATAACAAAAAGTTTCCTGAAATATGAAAACATTATTTTTTGTAAACAAAACCCAAAGAGAATATGTTTTGCTGCTCCTTTTTATTAATATAAAATAAAATAAAATAAAATAAAATAAAATAAAATAAAATAAAATAAAATAAAATAAAATAAAATAAAATAAAATAAAATAAAATAAAATAAAATAAAATAAAATAAAATAAACAAACAAACAAAAAAACCCTTTCAGGTCTTTAAAGTTTGATGTAAACACACTCAAAATGTACTATCAGCTTCCTTCCTCAACTTTGCCAAACAACCTTATATAGACTTTCACAGCAACACTGTACAAATCCAGTATCAGCTTCCAGCAGTCAAACTTTTAATGTTTCAAAACAGAATAAGTGAGCATCTTCTACAAAGATTGTTCTGATTATTGTCGCCATTCCACTGATGAGATCCATCACATTCCAAGCAGATCAGAGACACATCAAGTGTGTTTATGACAGCTGGCCCATGCTTCTGACCCTTGTTACCTCTAGAGCCAGAAAGGAAATGTTTCAAGTGGAAAATTAGGTATGTAAGATGCAGAGCAGTGGTGAACCTTCCTCAGGTACTGTTCTTCTCTGCAAAGCAGCATTATTGACTGCATTGTACCTCACTGGCCTAAAATAACTAGAAATAAAAAACTGCTGAATGATTGAGCTGTCCCTATCCTGGTAATAGTGTGATCCTGATGGAAGCAGTAGGAAGGCTGAAAAGTATATGCTCAAACATAATAGTGAAGGCAGGCTATGAAAACTGCAGAGTTAACGTGTGGCAGATTGCCTCATTGGCTTTCAGCCACAGTCAGGTCTGTGGAAACAGGTTCCTCCAAACTGGCAAGAAGCAGTTGTGTGTAAAATCTCTCTATGAGAATCCAGTGTCCACAAAGGACACAGAGGAGTCCTGCAACTTTATTCAAATAGAAAAGGAGAGATTCCACTGAGGCATCTCCCCGTGGAGCCTCTCTCTCGATTTTGGATGGCTCAGCCTCCTTTTATCCGAATCTCCCGGCCGCACGTTGCCCTCTCCCTCTCCCCATTGGCTCAGGTACTGGGAAGGTACAGCCTTCCCGAGCCACCTACCACCTATTCCCCCTTGAACCTGGCATTTCAGCCCAAAGTTCAGGAGCTCAGGCTTGTGCAGAGTCCCCCACTTGTCTTTATATCTGGGCTCAGTAACAAACCTGCTGTTTGAAGTTAGAAGAGACATTAAGACCCATTTCAAAGACGTTAACCCATGGAATTGTTTGTAAAGACATTAGCACCCATCTTCCCTATCAAGGTCTCCCGGCTCTTGTGTGTGTCCAGCCGCTGCAGCCGCTCCCAGCATCTCCCTGAGCCCTCCGAGTGCCGCTCCGGCCGTGCGGCTGTGAGCAGAGAGCCGGGGATCCAGAGAGCCCGCTGTGTGCCCAGCCCCAGCCCCAGCCCGCTGTGTGCCCAGCCCTGAACCCGCTGTGTGCCCAGCCCTGAGCCCGCTGTGTGCCCAGCCCCAGCCCGCTGTGTGCCCAGCCCTGAACCCGCTGTGTGCCCAGCCCCAGCCCCAGCCCGCTGTGTGCCCAGCCCTGAACCCGCTGTGTGCCCAGCCCGCTGTGTGCCCAGCCCTGAGCCCGCTGTGTGCCCAGCCCCAGCCCCAGCCCGCTGTGTGCCCAGCCCCAGCCCCAGCCCGCTGTGTGCCCAGCCCTGAACCCGCTGTGTGCCCAGCCCGCTGTGTGCCCAGCCCTGAACCCGCTGTGTGCCCAGCCCCAGCCCGCTGTGTGCCCAGCCCTGAACCCGCTGTGTGCCCAGCCCTGAACCCGCTGTGTGCCCAGCCCCAGCCCGCTGTGTGCCCAGCCCTGAACCCGCTGTGTGCCCAGCCCCAGCCCGCTGTGTGCCCAGCCCTGAACCCGCTGTGTGCCCAGCCCGCTGTGTGCCCAGCCCGCTGTGTGCCCAGCCCCAGCCCCAGCCCCGAGCCTGGGCAGCTGCCCCGTGCTGGGACTGGAACGGGGCCTCGTTCGCTGGGGCCAGCGGAACTCACGGGCACAAAGAAAGAAAGAATAAGAAACGAGCTGTGGATGCGATGCGTGGCTAACTCCTCCTCTCCAAAGGTTTTCTTTCCATCTTCAACAGCTCGGTGCCTGGCGTTGCTGTGCAGCTGAAGTGTGCAGAGCCTGGCATTCCACCTGAGCAGGCAGAGCTCGGTTCCCGAGCCGGTCTGAGCTCCCCCCTTCCCCCGAGCCCTCCACAAGCTTTACTCCAGGTCTACAGTTTGAAGGTATGATGAGCGCCCTGTAAAGGTAATACTCTGCTCAATTTTGCATGAAGACTTTGATAATTATACAGGAGATCCCAAATGTGGGCAGGATTCCCGATCCAGGGAAGCATTAAGGATGTTAAGGGACTTGAAAAGATCAGAAATACTCTTTCTTATTTCTGGTTTTCAGAGATTTTGTGCATTTCCCACCACCACAGGAAGAGGTATCACTAATATCGTTTGTCCTTACAGGTTTTACGTGAGTCCAAGCTTTGTGAACAGATGTTTATGCACTTCTGACCTTCAAGAAGCAGCTTTGCTCTTGGGCTGTAAAAGGAGCTGAACTGCCTAAGGCAGTATATTAGTTATATTACTGCTCTCTATCAATCTTTTATATGTTCTCTGACAGCTATGTAATATGTGTATTTTAACCAGAACTCAGTTGGTAATTTTTTTGTGCTAGATGACTGATCAGTTAGATTGAGCAAGCACCACTTCTTTAAATTTCATTCTCTTTTCTGACACCATGTTTTAAATTATCTAACCTGGAAAGTGCTAACAGACCTCCCCCATCAACTGGTTTCTGAGACAATGTTTTAAACAGAATGAAACATATATAAAATCTCATCCAAGGGAAGCACATAATGGAATTGAAGCCTAACTAAATAACCTTGTTACTGCATACCTAAATAAAATCCCTCAGGGAACACTCCTTTCCTGAGGCTAGTTCCCCTTCTTGGCAGTGCCTAAGCATGTTTCTGCTACAAGGTGGAGGACTGGCCATCCCCCATCCCCGCTGGGATTGGGATCCTTTAGGAGCCACTTCCTCTTCCCTGCTGTGATCAGAGGCAGTGGGTGCCTTGTGGCATTAGCAAGTGAGACACTCCATGGTATAGGAGTGTTAGAGGGGAGAGTCTGGATAATATTATGTGCTAATAATTTATTCTTTATTTGCTGGTTTTGTATCATTTAATTGCATAGTGTTGCAAGGGAACCAGCAATAGTACATTCATAGTGTGAAGCATAGTTTCCAGGATTTACAGCTGTGTAATTGCCATGTGATTTGTTCCCATTGGTTAGCACTGGCTGTACACTGATGACCTAAGTGACATTGTAGCACAAGCTTTTCTGTCCAGACACTTGCATGCTTTCCTCATCTCTTCACAGAGAACTAAATGAACCTGCTGTGAACACAACTGCAGATCAGGAAGGTAAGAGTGTGTTTGTGTGTGGAAAAGCACTGGGAAGAGGGGCAAATAAGTCAAAGGGAGAGCACACAAAGGCTTTCAGACCTTCAGCTGGGATTCCTGAATTCTTGAAAGGCTGTGTCCTGGGATGATGTTGTAACTAGCTCCTCTCCCTGCCCCCCACCATGGAGCTGCCGGCCGCCACGGCAGGGCAGGGAGAGGAGCTGGTCATAACATCAACCCAGGACAGGCTGGCATTCATTAGTCACTTTATTACTCATGTCTTTAAGTAAGAAGATTCTAAGTTTGACCAATTTTACATGAGGTAGCAGGGCTTGAGTTAACCTGGGATGAGGAGATGTCCAGCAGAGGTGCAAAGAGTGCAAGCTTTGGGGAAGAAAGTTCTTGTGCTCAGCATGGCCAGAGCTGAAGGAGGGATTGTTTCTGTTGATCCCCATGCTGGAATCTTACCCTTCATGTTTCACTGCACTGACTGTCAGCAGTGCTAAAAAAATATTTCAAAGCAGGGCAAAGTATGCAAGATGCTGTTCCAGAGGCACTTCTTATCACAGTGCTAAAAGAGGGCTGAGATAGTGCAGATATCCTGGCAAATGTACGCAATTCATGGGACCAAAGCAGAGCAGCAGCCTGGCAAGCAGATAAACACACAGCTGGTTTTCTTCCCAAGTTCTTCAACATGGTGTGCTGTGATGAAGAAGAGTGGAATTTTCCATCTGATTAATCAGACTTTGCATGCCATGCTGCTGTCTCCCCGCCATGGCTGCTTGCAATGCCCATTTAGCTGCAGGCTATGAACAGTGAGATTTCTCAGGGGCTTCTCCTAGGTCAGGAACAATCGTTGGAAAAGTAGATCAGAGAGCTCACATAGGAGGTGGCCTGATAAGCTGGGAACGTGCCTTCCCTTTGGCTCAGTTTCTGTAATGAGCTGTGAGATAGCTTGTGTTGCCTCTGTTGACAGTGTGCAGCCAGCACAGCACCACTCCAAGCTTTTCTGAGCAAGGACTTGAGCCCCACATGCCTGCCTGAGCTCAGCCTAACACCTACAGGCATCTGGAGCCTCCTCATGACCCATCTGCTTTATGACCCATGAGAGGGAATGGGGAGAAAACTCCCTGTGTGGGAGTTTGGAAAGGATGCTTGGTTGGAAGCAGGAGTGATCCCATATACCATCACTGCCCATGCAGGCCTGTGCTGTGTGCTGGCACAGGACAGCCAGCTTGGAGCACCCTTCCCATGTATGGAAACCTCCAAATCACTGCCCAGTACCCTCTGCCTGCATGGGCCAGGGAGATCCAGGCAGCAGATCTGTGCAGTCTCACTAGGTGAAGTGTGCTTAACAAACCCTTCTGTACCACCAAAGGGGGCAAACCAACCCCTGAGACACCAGCTCAGGAGAACTGTTTGAAGAGGCAGTTTCCCCTGTAATACTTCAAAGATGTAGCAGAAAGGAAAAGGTTATGAAGCTGAACCTGTTCAGCTGTTATTTGAAACAGACAAGATACAAATATAGGCAGATAGCTACATATGCCTTTGGTACAAGATACCATTTGACTGTAAAGGCAGTTTGGCAAGGAGATGCAGGTAGTGTCACCTGCAGTCTGAAAGAGGAGGTTCTGTGTCTTTCTGATACAGCTTCCAGGAGATGCTTCACAATGGGGAGGACTTGGAGATTCTTGCTGGGAACCTCTGAGTTATCCACTCTGAGGCCTCACAGCAAGGCTCTACCCCAAGGTGGACAGATGTTTGGAAAAATTAGGAGCCTAAGAAACATGACAGAAGAGTGCCATTAACAGAGTGAAATAAAGTCTCTGAAGAGGAGGGAAATAGAGTGTGCTTTTTCTGCAATTCAGTGAAGGAAAGCCAATGGTGTTGATTTCCTCTAGACCTGTCTGCATTCTCTGGAGTCTTGTGGTTTTTAATCTTCTCCTTCCAGAAAGCCATTGAATAACAGGGTAGACTCCCAATGCAAACCAAATTGCAAAATCAAACCTCAGAAGTTATCATAATGCTTCAGTCTGTAGTTTAAGATCTCACTTGAAAGGAGAGGAAGAGGAACTATGTGAATCCATGCTAAGGGAAGTGGTGATTTGAGGGGGCATCTGGAAAAAACAGGGAGGTGCTGCTGTCCCAGTGGCAGCTGCAGGATCATCCACCTTGACTAAGACTTTCACACCACAGACCACATTTGCATTTTAGTCTCTAAGGCTGCCTGCAGGTGCTATATGTACAAGTGTTTGCTTATCCATGGTGATTAAGCTACAGCCTCTTGGTTTGTCAATGCCAGCATTACCATTAGCATTAGTAGGTTCAGTTCAGCTCCTGTACAGCAGCAGCTGGCTGCTTCTTCATTGTGATTATGCATCATTTCCATGGTCAGGTAGACTCAGGCTTATATAATTTGCCTGAAACTGTGGTGAATTCATGACCACCAAAAGACAGTAACGCAGGTTCTAAAATTCCTTTAAAATAGTATATTCTACTTAAAAGAAAATTAATTAACACAGGACTATTCCTGTCCTGAAAAAGGAGGTCACATTAGATGATCACAGTTGGTCCCTTTTGTCCTTGTAATACATGTACAAATACACAGCATTGGGTGCTGTTGGAGAAGAGCAAAATGCCAATGGTAATACCATATGAAGAATGGCAAGGAAAATGAGCCAATTTAAAGCTGGACAAATATATCATCAGAGCAGCAGAAGTGAAGCCATTCCAGCCTGTTTTCCCAGCTCAGAGAAGGCAGACAGTCCATAGCAGTATCAGACCAAGCTACTTGAAGTAACAGAAAGGTTTTGTGACATCCTCTGGTTTGTACAACTTATTAATAGAGGATGCCCAAATGAAAGTCATGTGCTACTGTTGCAAAATCATGCAAGCTATTCCCTTGAAATAAATAATTGCCAGTTCAGACATTTCACTCTGTTGACATGGAACAGGGTGCACATGAAGGTGCTCTATTGCAAAGACTTAGCTGTAGAAACAAACCATGCTCAGAACAAATTATTGTGTGCACTATTGTTCAGAAAACTGTTCCTGCTGCTGCCAGTGGTTGTTTGTTTCTTTGTTTGTTTGTTTGTTTAATTGCTTGGCTACATAAAAAATGCCTTCAAACAATATAGTGTAACATAAATGTGGCTCCTCTCAACACAGCTGCTCTTCCAGTTTTGGCCTTCCTGCTACCATGGTTGTCCTATGGGATAACATCACTTTGCAGTGAAGATTCTTGGGTTACCAGGGACCTTCTAACATCACTCAAGCCAGAAACTGTTGCAGAGTGATTGCTTCCAACCCAACAACCTTTGCTTCCTAAGAACCCAACTCTTATTCTTGGGTGGGGTTCCCTTCTCCCTAACCATTCTTTGTTACCTCATCATCACCCAGCTGTGGTGGCAAGGAGGCTGGGGAGTTAGGGAAGAGCAGCAGGAAAGTGCTGCTGAGAAAGGAATGGAGCAGTGAAAAGACTAAATGAGAAAAACTACAGAGGTGAATAACCAAGGCTCACTAGAGATAAGCCTGGGGGAAGCATGCCTGTGTTAGAGAGATGGTGTGCTAGTGAGGTCCTTCAGTCAGTCATTTCCATGCTTGGGGAAGAGATGGAGATTGATGTGGCAGAAAATAAGCAAGGGTTATTGATGGGTTAGAAACCAAGGAATCACCTGAGAATGGTCATGTAGGGATTAGGACTTCTCTCTCCAAAAAGGTGGTGGGATCAAAAGGCCAACTTAAGTGCACCTACACCAATACCCACAGCATGGAAACAAACAGGAGGAGCTGAAAGCTGTGGTGCAGCTGGAAAACTACAACAGCTGTCATTGCAGAGACATGGTGGGATAACTTGCATGACTGGAGTGCTGCAATAGGTGACTGCAGAGCTCTCAGAAGGGATGGGCAAGGAAATGTTGTCATAACCCTGTGTGTGAGAGTGGTTTGACTGCCTCAATCTTAATGATGGCAAAGGGGTTCAGGAAGGCTGGACATTCTTCAAGAAGGAAATCTTCAAGGCACAAGAACAGGCTGTCCCCATGTGTAGAAAGACGAGACAGTGGGGAAGAGACTGGACTGGCTGAACAGGGAAATTTGGCTGGAACTCAGAGAAGAAAAGAACATTTATCACCTCTGGAAAAAGGAGCAGAGAACTCAGGGACCATGAGGATGTTGGGAGGTTATGCAGGAAGAAAGTTAGAAGGGCCAAAGCTAGACCCTATAATTCAAGAGGGAAAGGCCAATGACCTCCTATGCCACTTAGACCAGCACAAGTCCAAGGGTACAGCAGGAGGTGGTGAAAGAGCTCACCAAACCACACTCACGTTTGACCAGCAGTTCCTAGCCAGCCAGAGAGGTCACAGGAAGTCAGCAAATGTGGGGAAGGTGTGTAAGAAGGATTAGAAGGAGGATCCTGGGAACTACAGGCCACTCAGTGCCAGAGAAGGTCATGAAGCAGATGATCTTAAGCTGTCACATGGCATATGTAGGACGACCAGGGGATCAGGCCCAGCAGCATGGGTTTAGGAAAGACAGGTCCTGTTGCACTTCCCTCTATGACAAGGTGACCTGCTTAGTGGATGAGGGAAAAGCTGTGCATGTTGTACACCTCATCCTTAGTAAAGCTTTTGACACTGTTTTCTACCATATTCTGGAGAAACTGTCTGCTCATGGCTTGGACAGGTGTGGACTTTGATGGGTAAAAGCTGTCTGGATGTCTGAACCAAGAGAGTGGTGGTAAATGGAGTGACATCCAGCTGGGACCAGTGGTGCTCCCCAGGGCTTAGTTTTGGGCTCAATCCTATTTAAGGTTTTCACTGATGATCTGGATGAAGGGATCAAGGACACCCTTTCACTAGATGACACCAATCTGGATGGGGATGTTGATCTGCTGGAGCACTGTACAACTTATCAATAGAGGATGCCCATAAAAGGCTGGATCAAAGGGCCAGGCTCTGCTCTTGGGTCACAAGATCCCCACAGAACAATCCAGGCTTGGGGCAGAGTGGCTGGGAAGCTGCCTGGTGGAGAAGGACCTGGTGGTCCTGGTCAACAGCAGCTGAACATGAGCCCAGGTGTGCCCAAGTGGCCAAAAGGCCAGTGGCACCTGGCCTGTACCAGCCACAATGTGGCCAGCAGCACCAGGGCAGTGACTGTCCCACTAGGCACTGGTGAGGCCCCACATCAAGTCCTGAGTTCAGTTTTTGGCCCTTAACCCCAAGAAAGACATTGAAGGGCTGGAGATGTCCAGAGAAGGGAACAGTGCAGGGGTGTGAAGCACAAGGCTGATGAGGAGCAGCTGAGGGAGCTGGGGGGGCTCAGCCTGGAGAAAAGGAGGCTCTGGGTGATTCCCTCACTCTCTACATCTCCCTGACAGGAAAGGGGAGCCAGGTAGGGGTTGGGCTGTCCTCCCAGGCAATAAGGGACAGGACAGTAGCAAATGGCCTCAAGTTGCACCAGGTGAGACTGGAAAAATTTCTTCACTGAAAGGGCTGTTCAGCCCTGTCACAGCTGCCCAGGGCAGTGGTGGAGTCTCCATCCCTGCAGGGATTTAAAGGCCATGTGGATGTGGCACATAGGGACATGGTTAGTAGTGGGCTTGGCAATGCTGGGGGAATGGCTGAACTTGATAATCTCAGAGGCCTTTTTTAAACTGAGCAATACCATGGAGACCACAGGAAAAAAACACCTAAGGTTTGATCCTGGCTATTTGAAAACATGACCAAGAGGGAATGGAGTGAGATCAGACAAGGCAGGAGATAAAGGGATAAAGTCAGATGGCATTCATGTTACTCTATTGTGAGTATTCAGCTAACACACTGGTCTGAAATGCCTCTTTCTGGGCAGATTGCAGTTTTCAGAAACAGTGGTCTGGAGAAAGGGATGGTTTTCATATTTACACTGCTTTCTCCTGCCTCTGTGGCAAGGCACATCCACCTTGTGCTGTATTGAAGTCTATTCTTCTCCATAGCAAGGATTTTTTTTATTGGAGGATTTTGCCTGAGTTTCAAGAAAAAATGATCTATTTGTAAGGGTAATCCATGGGAGTTGTGCTGCCTGTCATTCTGGCAGAATGTATTTCATAGTGCTTCAAAGGGATACAAAGATGGGCCCTGAGAAATGCTTCCCTACTGTGAATTCATTTGGGAGGTTGCATTGCTGTCTCTCTGTAGAGCAGCCAGAGCAATTGAGCACATGTAGAATTCAGCTGCCCAAACTCATAAGTGAGTGCAAAAAAACTTACTAGAGTAGTAAAGAAGAATCTCATATAAGTGTATGGAGTTATGTAATAGTTAAAATGTCAATAACACATAGAGAAGGCACCTCTGGTATGTGGCATTTACGACTGATCTGCTGCAGAAGAAGAAAGTGATTTTCCAGCCACTGTGACAAAGTAGACAAATTTTGTGCTGGTATTCAGCCAGGCCAATGATGCCTGTTGGCACCTTCACTGGAACTCTGCACAGAAATTGCAACATGCAGTAGAGAGAGCTGCTAAACCTGGGAGCCTGAGAACCAGCGAGGTCAATTGTGGAGTAGGAAGAACAAGCACAGGCTGCAAGAGGCAGAGCAAGGTGGGAAGGAAGGAGAGATGCAGCCTGCTCGTGGAACAGAAGAAAAGACATTAAAAGACAGTACCACATTGGCATTGGAATCGTGTCTGTGCAGCATAAGCAGTGAAAGAAAGCTGCAGTCCCAAGTCATGGCTAAAATACAAAATACAGTAGAATAAATGCACAACTACAGTAAGGCAAGTGAAAATAAAAAGGTTTTTAGAAAGAGCTTGTTTGTGATGTGAAACCTGAATTAAGTCTTGAGTAGGTCAGAGAGAACAACTGCTAGTTTGTAGTGCAGCAGACAAGCATGGGGCTGGGAGGAAGAGTCAGAGGTGGATTAGGGCATAAATATAATAAATAATAATAAAAATTATTCCTCTCACCCCTCTTGTCGTGCTGTGGGAATCAAGTGAGTTTCCACCAGGGAACGTCTCAGGATGGGAGCAGGGGATTTGTTTTCCAGTGGCAGTGGCAGGGCAGTTTCTCAAACTGTTTGTGGAAAAGAGTGTTTTTTGAAGTCAGGCATCACAGTAACCACTGTAAGAATCTGCAGTTCACACTGGCTGTGCCTGTATGGTGATTTACAGGGACTGCTTAAAAAAAAAAAAAAAAAAAAGTACATAACAAGTCACACAAACTCCCAATGCAGTCCTCCTAGGAGTGTGTAGCACAAGCTCCCAGTGCATCTGGAAGAGGAAGGGAGCATGAGTTGGGATTCAAAATAGCTAAAATGCCTCAGTAACACATACTCTCAGCAGAGCCAAAAGAAAATGAGGGCACTTTAGAATGACAGAAACTTCAGAAATTCACAAAGCTTTGTCTCATTCACCAGTTGAAACTATCCAGACAAAATTTGGGGGAATAATTTTTGTCACTGGATATACAGTTTTTTAGCTTCACCATCTTTGTTTTGTGGTCCCATCAGAAATTCCATCCAAATGTCCTGGCAGGTGCTGCCAGTGAGAACAGCATCATATGCTCTTTTAGCTCTCCCTGTTCTCCTTGGCCCTTGCTCCTCCCTCCAGGCTGCACCCAGAAAAATGCCACAGCAGCTTGGTTGCATGGGGATGCTGCAGAGCACATGAGACCTGTAGCCTACAAAATATAAGGTAACAAAATTATGAGAGATACTCACATGAAGAAAAACTAGAGCTTGAGTAGGAGTAGATTTACATCAGTCTGATCCAAACCAACACATTTTTTTGCATTTCTGATTTTTCCTGAGCTTAATCTATGGTAAGAGTTGAAATTTTGACTTTTTGCTAAAAAATAGGGCAAAAATAGGTGTTGAGAAATTGGCATTTCCCATAGGAAGGAAATTCCATTATTTGAGTAGCTCTGTGAAACATGAAGGAAGTTCATTTGCAGAAAGTCTGCTAACTTGTAATGAAGGTCACAGCTGCATAATTAGACTCCGTTCCCTGGGCCAGTGAGCAATGCAGGAGACGGAATTAATACCAACCCCCAAATTAAGGTTACTGTAACAAGGAGAACAAGACAATAGAATTGCAAAATCTAGGGAAGGGAGGGCTGAAGGATTGCTTAACACACAAAGAAATCACATCTTTCCCCACGACAATTAGCAGCAGGGAATATCCCAGTGGCTTTTCACACTGCAGCAGAAAGTATCCATGTCCTAGGACAGGTTTAGGTATGGATGGTCCACATCCCTCCTCCCAGTCACATGTTCAGTTGAAAGGGTGTCACACTTACCTGCCATTCACTACATCATGGTGCTGAAGCGTTTTTTTTCCAGCAGTTCAGAGATATCAAGCACTTTCAGAAGACTCATATGCAAAATGCTTGCTGGAAGCCATGAAAGCCATAGGACAGTGGATACAACCATCTGCTTGGGTTTTGTATCCCAGCCCCACAGTCTCAATGCCTCCTCCAGGTTGTGCATCCAAACTGGACACCAACTGCATTCTTACAGACTCATTAAGGAGCTTTACCTTATCTTTACATTATGACTCAACCCTTAGCCCAATTTTATGTGTTTTGCTTCTTAAAGCAGAAATCAGTCTTCCTTAAAAAGTAGATATGATAAAGAAGGAGTTGTTCTGCTGGACCTGCAAACCTCTCCTTTTAGACACACAATCCCTTTGTAAAATTTTGTCTCAAGAGTCATTTGCCCAGAACTTCACTTGTTTAGGACTTGGGTCTTTCCAATTTGGGCAGAGATACTGATGCTGTCTGGATTTATACCTTTTTTCTATATTTTCTGTATTCTTTAAACATTTTTTTGCATTTTTGTAGTCTGTTATTGTAACTTAGTTTCAGTACGTTCCTGGGCAGAAAGACAAAACACATTCCAGGACCCCCATGCTATCTTGGTTCTCCTTAGAAACCAAGGTTGAACCAGCTGTTGGAGACATATTTACATTCACAGGGCCTGGTCCTTATCTGGGGAGGAGGATTTAGGAGAAGGATTTGGAAGGTGATACAGCTAGGGGGCATTACTTCATGGAGTGTACTCTAACTGGGAGGCTCTTGTCAGATCTGTTAATCTGCAGAACATGAAAATCGTACACGGGTCATGCAGGGCAAGCATCTTCAGTGTTTTCTACCTGTGCACCTAAGGATCTTTATCTAAAGGCATCCCTTTTTATCACCCTGTCTGGATCATGTGTCTAGGACCAGAGAAAATGGCATAGATGCAGACTGAGGATGTATTTAAAGACAGAAAGGGTGCAAAAACTGCCCTGTCCTTATGCAACATTTTTACTCCACTTGTGGAATTAGCATAAATATTTTTAAAAGGTGGTTTGTGGAGGAAATTTCCAGAGAACTGATTTTGGAAAGTTATTCCAGGCTGTTTCCCATCAAGCCCTTCCTTTATCTTCAAGCAGCTGTGCAAGGACAGCATCAGAACACCCTCTTTAAGGTGACTCCATGACATGAGGTGCAGTTGTATCATGTCTTTTCTCATTGCCTCTCACAAGGTGACATTGTGAGTTTCTTTTTACTCATTGTTGAAAGTTTAGAGCATCATGTGGCCTCTGATGTGGATGATTAGGTGTGCCTGGCACTCAGAATGAGGAAAGACTTGGGGGAATTAGCTGACCATGGGGTTTGTTCCCCAAGGATTGCTCTACCCTGGAAAGGCTGCCTGGGCATCAGGCAGCTCCATCCTGAGGGAGCAGAGCTCTTCACCTCCTCCATAGCTTCAGGCTGCTGCTCTGTGTCCTATTTAATAACTTAGTTTCCTGGAAATTGTCACTGGTACAAGTTGAAATATAGAAAAAGTTGCCAAAGGAGAAGGTTTAAGTCACTTGTCACTGCAAGTTTATGGCTAAAAAAAGGCCTATGGGTGCTAACCAGGGGATTAAAAATCAGGGTAGGAATTAGCAAAGATTCTAGGAGCCAAGCTGAACTTCAGGCATAGGAGGTGGAAAGGACAACCATTCACTGTTAGCCAAACTCTGCTGCCTGAGGTGGAATCAGGGAATAGATCAGCTTTTGAGGGGTGGCCAAGTGTGTGGCTGCTGTCACTCTCTGGGCAGCACCAGAAATTAACTTGTCCAGAGTAGGAGTGCTCTGCTCCAGGTCAGCAGCCCCCAGCAGTGCCAACAGTGCTGTCAGGGACCCTTCTGCAAGAGCAGCTTCTGGCCAAGCCACACGAGCAGCAGGGGCATAAGGAGCAGATGTCCTTTCTCTGGGATCAGCAGTGGCTGATGTGCACCAGGAGAAGCAGCAAAGATCAACTGAGCACCAGCTTGGGCCACCACAATCTGTCTCCTATGGCTGGACTGGCTCTCAGCCACATTTTTGCAGGAGGTTTTTGGTGCATGGTACAGGCAGAGCACACCTATTCCCCAAAACCAGAAACATGAATTTTGGAATAAAAATATTTTCTTGGGTAACCCATTGCAATATGTGTTTTTCTGTAAAGATGACTGAAACTTTGCAGGGCATGGGACTGGAATTTTCACTCCCCAGTTGACACTTCCAAGACCTGAGATGTTGTTGAACCTTCAATAAGAAGATGGAGTGATTAGTTCCATGTGAGCCATGGAATTGTGTGAAGTCCAAGCAATTTATTGGGTTGAGAGCATGTCTCCTTGTTTCCTAATGCAGCCATTGCTTGTGTCTGGAGCAGCTTTAAACAAGGGAGAATGATAGAGACAGTCATGACTCCAAATGGCTCATTGAGTGAAATCCCATCCAATCACCATCCTGATTTATGGTTGCACTCAAGTTCTTTTCAAACCTAAACAATTCTATGATCAATTTTGTGATTCTATGGTCAATGTCTGAAAAAGCCAGATGGTGCTGGGAGTTGCTCTCTGTAACCTGGCTGAAGAGGTCCAGTTCTCCTCTTCCTACAGAGCTGATGATGACACAGGATTTGGGAGGATTTAATTTCCAGGGTCATCTATAAAATGAGCAGGACTCTGGCTTTGACCTGCTCCTGGCTGGATGAGTTCAAACTCTGTGGCAAAGCACACAGCAAAACCCCTACACTGGGGCCACCTGAATTAAGGAAAAGGCTACTTTCCCTAAATAACTATGTCCATGTATCTGGTAGGTCTACAAACAGAGGTGCTGTTTTATCTTGGGTGATGTAGCTTGATTTTTGAATATAATTTTTCACTGTGCCACTTTCAGAGGCCAGAATGGGCAGTGTGGTGCTCACACCTGTAACTCGACTCGTGGTTTTGACATAGTGCATTGATCAAAATCTTGAAATGTGGAACTTTTATCTAAGAAACTGCATCAGGAATCAATATTTAAGAAATCAGTGAGCAGTGCAAGTTTTGCCTGCTTCCTTGGAAGCAGAGTCTGTCTCCCTGACAGACTATACAGTTACTGTATCTCCTTTGCATGCTCAGTGTGAACTGATTCCTCCATATGATGTGACTAATACATCAAAGGGAAAGCACAGCAATTTGGCTGAGGCACAGACACATGTCTATCCCCTAAGACTGATCTGGACAATCCTCAGGGGTGTGTCTGGACCTCAGAGGTCCTGTGCACACAGACTGGACCAGTGAAGGACCTGCCTGGCCAGTACTCAGCTGTTTCTGCTGGATTACTTGTGCATGCAGCCTCCCTTGTGGAAGGAACCCTTGTAAGGGGCAGGAGTGGAATGGGGATGAGATTTGATCCTCACTTAACTGCTGCCCTGCTCTCTTTTACTGCTAACTCTCCTTGAAGCCTGTGTGAGGAGGCAGGAGAAAGTGCCAGTGGGTTTCACTGGTGCTGTGAAACCCAGTAAGGGCTCTATGCAATCTCCTGGTGACAGGTGCTTTCTGTGCTCTGGTCTGGTGCAATCATCAAAGATTTTTTCTGTCTCCTCCTACATGCCACTCCCCCACCCCTTTCTGCCATGTATCCTGAGCATATACAGTCTTCCTTTCCTCTCTCAGGAGGTATTGCTCAGAGCTCTCTGCTAATACTGTACCTTTCTAGGGAGAAAATCCTGCTTCCTGCCTTTGAAAGAATTAAAGAACAAAACAACGCAGAATAATCCCTCAAGAAGAAAACGACTTGCTTCCCTCTGTTCTTGACAACCTGCACTGGTTCCAGGTGAGTGGTTTCATTAGTGAATCTGAATGCATGAATAAGAGTGATGCCAGTAGTAGGGGTGAAGCAGGGCAGGAGATTTCCTTGGGATTATGCATGAGAAAGTGGTAGGGATAGCTCTCATCTGCTTTAGGACAGGAGGCTGGCCAGTGGGGGTTGCTCAAAAATGAGCCTCTACTGGGCTGGGGTTAAATGCCTGGTGGGAAGCTTGAGCAGGACAACCTTCCCACAGGACCTTGGCATGAGTAGGGAGCATTGTGGAGAGTGGCATTTGTCCTTCTGGTATTGGACATAGGCCTCATACCCACTGCTCAGCTGGTGATCATTTTACAGCTCAGCTGGGCTGAAATTCCTGCCTATTGCAGATTCCTTTCCCTTTAGCTGGTGGTCTCTCACAGAGATGGGTCAGTGGCTAGGCCCTGAGCAGATCTCTTCTCCTGGGTCCATTGTTATGGTAAGAGTTGTCTGGGAGGGAGCTGGCTGACAGGTATCAAGAAACAGAAATGTCCTACTGTGCAAAAAACCCTTCCAGGGGCTGCTATAGCAACACAAATATGGCTGAGTTGGGCTTCTGAGTGGAAATTTTCAACAGAGGCTCTTTGGCTGCACTGCTTTCAGCTTGCACTTCTCTTCCCAAGGGCAAGCAATGGGCCAGGCTGCAAAGGGTCTAACAGCATGAAGGGTGAGGATGCCTCCAGCCAAGGGGGGGGGGGCGGTTGGGGACTATGACTCCTGTGAGGATAGAGGTCCTGGTCCTCATGAGTGAAGAAAAAACTTCCAGGCAATAGCACAATGGCTGGATTTAATGCTCCTGATCACAGGCACTGAGCTACTGATGGGGGAGAGTTCAGGTGGAAGTGGAGACATCTACTCCTCCTTTGCCATCCTTGCAAAGACAATCCCCACAAAGCACCTGTTTTACTCAGCTGGCAGTGGGGGGACTGTAGCTTCTCACTCTGGAGTGCTCATGGTCTGCCCAAAAGCAAGTAGAACTTAAGAGCTGCTCACAGCAACTTTCAGACCACTGAGCAGAGGGACATGTCCCCTCCTCACCAGCACTGAGCCTCCCCTCCACCATGTGAGGATGGGCTATTTAACTCCTCTCCCTTGGTGACCCAGCACCAGAAGTCTACCTTGGAACGACTGGCTCAGCTTTTTCAGCACTCCCTTGCCTTGTTCTTCTATATCTGCCTAACTGTGCATAACTCTTTCCAACACCTCTTCTTCTGTAGAGATTTCTCCTTCCACTTTGGGTGCTTCCATGCTGCCACCTGCAGAGACTTCCCTCACTGAAAATTCTGCTGGTTTTGATGTTGAACATAAAGCAGTTTCCTTGGAGACAAGAGAAACAGTGGGCTCCAAGTGCTGATTATTTCACAGTCTGACTGGTTTTCAGCCATGAAAACTAAAAGGGGGGTTGTGTTAGCAGAGGGAAGAGGGAGCCTGGGGCAGGCACCATTGAGGGGGACACCCGACATGCTTTTCCAGTGTCATCCCTTCAGCTTGACCGAGTTCCACATGCCGTGCTGTGGCAGGGGTGATGGTACGCGCTGTACCAAACACTGCTGCCTTGGGATTATATTGCCTCTCTTCCAGCAGCCCCTGGGGGCTGGTAAACCTGGGAGAGGGTTTGCAATGGGCATTTCTAATTTGGCTGACTTCTAGCAGTCCCAGGAGTACAACTGGCTAATTAGATTAACCTCTTTTTCTGTTCTTCTACACAGACATTAGTGTAGAATGTCCCAATAGTGGGACAGTGGTGTAAAGCAGCTGCATTTCAGTCATTGTTTCCCATCCATTTGTTCTGAGTACTGACAACTGCACCTGTCTCAGCCAAGAGCCTGAACCCTCTGAAGAATGGAGTTCTCTGCTGTGCTGGACACACAGATTTTTGCCTCTTTTGGGGAAGGTTATTTGATCATCAGCTAATATCTCTTGAACACATGAGCAATTAGATGGCTGTGCCAGTGTGTTGTATGAGGGCAGAGGAAGCAGACATGGGATGACTGCTGTGCTCTGCCTCGTGAGAGAGCAGAGCACAGGGCAAGAAGGCAGACAGTCTTAACCTGAAATTTTTGTTACTTTCTCCAATCCCACGTACCGTGGCAAGAGTGCCCTGCAATGCCAAGTCCTGCCAGTGGTCAGGACCTTCTCCTTTTTCCTCTGCTGAGACATCCCTGGATCCTCACAATCTGTCCAAGAGCCACAAATGGCACTTGGCTGTTTCCAGGAAGCAGCACCTTCCTGTTTGTCTTTCAGTGCAGTGAAGAAGTGCAGTGCAGGGGTCAGAGGTTGAGAGAAGAGTGGAGGACCAACCATGTCCCTGTGCTAATTAGAAATGTAAATCACCTCCAGGACACTGCCATGAACATGTGTCAGTGCTGTCTGAAGTCCCATAAAGCTTTGTCTCACAGTATATCAGCAGAAGGAAGATCACAGTATTGCTGAGGTTGGCAGGGAGCCCTAAACATTATCTGGTGCAATCCCCCTGCCCAAAGCAGAGTCAGCCACAGTTGGTTGCTCAGGACTGTGTACAGACAGCTTTTGAGTATCTTCAAGAATGGAGAACAATCTGCCCCAGTTTTCAGTCTGTCTTGCAGAGACAAAGACTCTCTTAATGCTTAAGAAGTTTCTGGTACTTCAATTCATGTCTGCCACCTCTCATGGTCACTGTGCAACACTAAGAAGGGTCTGTCTGAATTCTTCACACCCTCCCTGCAGGTGTACATGGATAAGACCTACCCCAAGCCCTCTCTCTTCCAGACTGAGCAGTCCCAGATCTCCCAGTCTTTCCTTGTGGGAGATGCCCCAGTCCCACCATCATCTCTGCAGTCCTTCAGTGGACTCTCTTCCCTGTGTCCATACTGGAAAACCCAGACCTGGACACAGTATGTCATCTGTGGCCTCACCAGTGCTGATTTGGAGGGGAGGGATCACCTCTCAACTGCTGGCACAAGCACAGCAGAGTTTCTGGACTCTAGTGCAGGTCCCATCTGGGATGTCTTGGGAGTTCTGCGGTCCCAGGGGTGGTGTACCAGATGCAAACTCTAATAAACTGCTATTAGGGGTTTGATGTTGAGTTTTGTCGGGATTGTGTAGAGTAGTCAGACATATTTCTTCACCTATCACATTATTCTGACCATTACCTGGACAAAGCCAGGCCAGAGGTCTCTGCAGCCCACCCCAACACTTAGAACATTTGCTGCTCTGTGACCTCAGAGCTGTTCCATGTCTCTGGAATGAGGGCAGAGATGCACCCAGGCATGAAGTAGATTTATTTCCCTACATATAATTTCTCTTCTTGTCATGAAGGGGTATTAAGGCATTAGATGCTCACATGAAACAGAGAATAGTCCCCTTTGGTTCCAAACAGCCAGTTTCTCTGCAGGCAGCAGAACTGTCTAATCTCCCTGGCAGAAACTCAGTGTATCACAGCTACACAGAACTGACCTCCTCTGACTAGCACCACTGCCCTGACCTCCTGGGAGATGTTTTCCATGTGGAAGCGAGCCCTCTCTGCAGATCTGCATGCAGTGTAGATCTGCATATGCAGGTACAGCCCATCTCCTCCAGCTTCCTGCAGATCCTGCCTCCAGGTGCAGCCCCACTGCCACAGTTCTGGGCTCTGTGCTGTGCCCAGTGACAGGCACCTCACCCACGGGGCTCTGCTCAGCTACCCAGGAACAGGCACAATGAGAGCCTGCCCAGGGAACAGACTGCATTCATCACCCTTGCATTTCTGAGGAAAGTCTGCCCTTCACCTCTGCTGACAGCCTGAAACATGCATGGCTCAGGAGCTCCTTGCGGGCTCCCAGGGATGCAAACTGTCTTAATACAGACAGGAAAAAACTTTGCAGCACATGAAGAAAATTTTATAAATGCTTACAGCCTGCCTCTTGATGTCTGAATAACTGAATGCAGGAACATTTCAGGGATGACAAGTTTATAGCAGTCAAACTTGGCTGTTTTTTTCTGAAGCTGAGCCTGCACTAAGAAGAAAGTAAGTCATTGAAGACTTTAACAGCAGCTTTCCTAGAATCTGAATAAAATGCAAAAATTCTTCAGCAAGCAACTTGAAATTTGCCAGAATACGTTGTTGTGATACAGCAATATTTAAGATGTGTATATGGGTTTGTAAATGCTAAAAAATCTCAACAGTTGAAAGCATTTAATGTTGAAATGTGAAAGCTGTATCATTCCCACCAGTGATGTGGGCAGGTCTTGTCAGTTTCACTTTATCACAAGACAAAGTCTGAGTTTACTCTCACCCTAAATTTCACACATGGCATTGTACCAACTACTAGGAGGAAGACTAACTGTGTCCCAGCTGCCACTCATCCTCTCAGGGATGAAATATTTACTTCTTTGTCCCTTAATGTCTCCCAAATAATTCCTGGTACTTTCTTCTGTAAGTCTGTGCTTTTCTGTGGTCTTTCATTTCTTTGTGAGTCACTGGAAATAAGAGTTTTTCTTTCTGTGTTTACTGCTTTTCATTTATGCATAGAGCAGATCATTCTTCCTGTCACTTATGAGCAGATGAATAGCTCAGCCCTCCGCACTTTCTTTTTGGACCTCACAACTGAAATCTCTGTTGGCAGCCTGTCACCACAAGTGGTGCTGAAAAGGGGATCTCCCCTTCACTCCCTTTCATATCCATTGCTTTAAAAACCTCTCATACATGATCCTTGACAAAAGTTTTAAAAAACCCTGACTGATCTGACACTGCAGCCATATCCTTACTGATGTGGGTGTTCCTTCAACTAGGTGCATCTGACGATTGCTTTTTACTTCTGCTGTCCCTAGTTCTCCATTTAAAAACAAGTTGGTCTTTTGTCTGGAAGAGGGGCATGGCCAAAATGTGGGAGGCTGTGTGTCTTTATGGAACCTGTAGTCAAAGATTACAATCAAGATACTATTTTAAGAAGTTTCTCTGCTGTGTACAATATTTTACTCTCAGATTTTAATTGTGGAACTTTGTGAGACCAAAATTATACAATTTGTGAGAAGGGGATGCAAACCTGCCCTGATGCTCCCACTTTTGGCCCTCCAGCATTGTGAGTGTGCCATGCCTATCTCCAATCTCCCTCCAACCAGAATTTTAATGCCTTCTATCTTTAAAACATGCTCACAGGAAGATACTGCACACTGGATGCTTTTCTGATGTTAGCTTTTCTGACATTGGCTGCTTTAACAGTGACAAAAGAAAAAGAGGATAGATGTTCTTCAATGTCCAGTACAAGCTGGAGCAGATGCATCTCAGTTGATTCAGAGATTCTCTGTTTTCTAGCTCTTTCTAAGTCCTCAAGCTCTATTGCACTCCTTCCCCCATGCTGGAAATCTCCTTGGATAGATGGAGAGATAACCATAGAAAAATCTGCAAAGAGCAGGACAAAATATAATGTAGAAGTGGTCCTTCCTCATTTTTCTCTTTCACCAACATCTGACTGACACCTCTAAAATTATGTGAAACCTCACTGCCAAGAACTAGGTATTAGTTTTGCAACCCTGAACTTCCTTGCAAAATATCTCATGCTCCCTGCTTGAGCCTTGAAGTTACCTCCAAAAATGCTCTCAAATACCTCAGTGTTTCTGGCAGAGTGGAGACTGGTGAAGCAGCCATGGATAGAACAACCTCAGCGAGAAAGCAAGCCACTTTCTTACAAGAAGGAAAATCCAAGCCATTGTCAAGAGAATTTTTGTGACTTACTGCAGCAGTTTGAGAACTTCCTGCTGATCCAATAGAGAATATATGCACAATTCCAGACCAGCAATAGAGAGAATGTGCTGTGGAAGGGGCTGCTCTATTGCAAAAAAATGCAGATAGAGAAAGGGAGCAAGCCAGAAAGAGGGGGGGGAACATCAAAGGAGCAATATCTGCTGGTGAGTTCCTTCTGTGCAATAACTTTTGCTCTAAGAAGGCAGCTGAACACATGGTGCAGCATGGGATCTAATGATTAAACCTGTACTTTCCCATATCTAAATAGAAATTTCATTTTGTTTGTACAAAAATACAATTTTCAGTGCATGGAGATGCAGGGGAGACATCTGGAGAAAAGATTGGGTGAGTCCTTTTATATCTGTGGGTTCTGCTCCTACCTCCCCTGTACAGGAAATTGTGCCAATACTTTGGTATGGTCCAGCTCTAACAAAGGCAAGATTTGAAGGAGGGGGTGCCCAGTTTTCCCTACTCAACACAGGGTCACCACAGCAAATGAGAAGTCTGGTTTGTTTTTAGAAAGTCTGTGGTGGGTGATTTTAGAGCCATCAATGTGACTTTTCACTTCACTAAGCTATTTGGAGCTTTCAAAATAAGGCAGCACTTCACATTACCAATGTGTGCTGGGTTGTTTGATGAAGAGTGAGTGGTTTTGGAGTAAGAAAATGAGTGTCTGGGGTTTCAAAGTTTCTCTGGTGGTTCTTCTGGAAGTGATTGCCTTGAGTAGATTCTGCTCTACTGTAGATAGCCACATGGCATCCCTGCTGACTGGGAAGCAAGCCAATGTTATTCCGATCCACAAGAAAAGTGTAAGGGAAGACACAAAGAGCTACACAAAGACCTGTGAGTCTAACCTCAGTTTCTAGAAAAATTATGGAGAAGATCCTACTGAATACTACTGAAAAGCATTTGAAAAATAATGCAATCTTCAACATGGGTTCACAGAGGAAAAGTCCTCTTTAACCAGTCTGCTTTCTTTCTATGAGGAGGTCACAGCCCAAGCTGATAAAGGGAAGGTGGTGAATGCAGTTTTCCTGGCTTTTGATCAATTGACTGTATTGAAAGAGGCTGTGTTTGGCTGGTAAGTTGTCACTGGTGGTATCCTTGAGGATGAATACTGGGGCCAGTATTGTTCAGCATTTTTTTCCATGATCCATATGAAGGAATTGAATATCCCATTAGCAAGCTTGTTGACAAAATCAAACTGGGAGGTGCTGTTGGCTTTCTTGAGAAACAAGAGGCCTCAAAGGAAAATGTTGATTGAGTTGGAGCATTGGGCTGTCTCAGGCATGAAATAGAAGTAGTCTAAGTGCTACTTTCTGTGTCTGGAAGGGAGTAACATTGAGTACAAGTCTAAACTGGGAGAGGAGTGGCTGAAGAGCAGAGGGGGACCTGGGGATGCAGATTGGCCACAGGCTCAAGAGGGGTGAGCAGTGTGCCCAGGCAGCTGAGAGGGCAAATTGCTTGCTGGAGACATCACACATAGCGTGACCAGCAGGTCCAGAGAGGGGATTATCCCATAGTAGTCAGCATTGTTGCAGCTTTACATGGAGCACTGTGTGCAGGGCTGGGCCCCAACATTGAAGAAGGATGTGAAGATCCTCAAACATGTCCAGAGGAGGGGAATGCACATGAATTTTCTGGTGAAGAGCTGGAAGACATGTCCTACAAGGAGCATCTGAGTGCTCTGGGCTTGTCTCCTTCAAAGAAATGGAGTTTGGGAAGCATTGATTTCTGCAGCTTCCTCAGGAGGGAAGGTGGAAAGGGAGGTACTGGACTGTCCTGCCTGAGATCCAGGGGCAGCACAACTGGAATGGTCCAAAGTCATGCCAGAGGACGATCAGAATGGACATCAGGAAGCACTTGAATGCCCAAGCAACAGGACAAATAGTAATGGCCTGAAACTAAATTACAAAACGTTCCACCTTGAGTGAGGTAGCACTTCTTTACATTGAGAGTGGCAGAGGACTGGAACAGCTGCCAGGCAGGTCATGGAGTCTCCCTCTGGAGACATTCAAACCTACCGAGGTGTGTTCCAGTGTCACTTGTTTTGGGTCATTTGTTCAACTCTATATCTGGAAAGCTATAAATGATACAAGTTTATTTTATGATACTAGTGGGAGACAAGGGGATAGAATTCATAGTTTTTAAACCTACTGTCAGATTCAGGAGGCACAATCTTGTCAGGAAAATTAATCCACAAACACCAGAGGTTTATGTCCAAAAAGGAGACAGAGGAGTCCTTTTTGCTTTATTTGAGTAAAGGGAGAGGCCATGGGGCAATCCCCTGGGATCTCTCCAATTTTTGGAGGACGCAGCCTCCTTTTTATCCTGTTTTCCTGGCTGCTTTTCCCTCTCTCTTTCCCCACTGGCTGAGGTACTCGAGAGGCACAGACTTCCTGGAACACCTGATACCTGAGATTCCCCCCTAATGTATAACCCACCCTTTTAATTTTTAATTCTAACAGAATTCATAGTTTTTCACCGTTGCTTCTTTCATCTTCCAATATCCAATTTCATTTACCAGCAAACCTACAGTTTGTTTGTAAAGGCCAATCCCTTTTTCCATTCATCAATCAGTGGAATCCATTCCATTGCTTCTTTTATCTCTCAATGCTAGTCTTATCTACCAGCAGATCCACAGGTTGTTTGTAAAGACAAATCTGACATTCCTCTCAATCTCAATGAACTGAAAGATTGCAGTTTCTTTTTCTCATGTGTAGCTGTGAAAATCAGGACTGGCAGTGAAGAAGGAAGACAGGCAAAGTTTTCACACAGTCTGGTGTATATTGTCTCCATCAACATATAAAAGTAAGGTGGCATAGTAAGGGATGCAATGCTTGATCAAGCTGGAATGAGTGGATTAAAATCCATTAAATGCTTGTTTGCTGATTCAAAAGCTGGGGTGACCACAGCAGTACTGCAAGGTTCCTGCAGCAAACAGCCATTGTCTTTGCCAGTGGCCTTTGTGCAACTTGGCCTTGGGAGGGCTTAGAGTGACTTGGCTGGGCCACCCCAGGTGTGTCTGGTGTTCTCAACTTCATGAAGGATTAGCATCTATGCAAACAAACCTCTTCTCAGAATGGAGATTTTCTCTCCCTTCCATGCACATGACCTTGCAATCTTGTTTTCTTTGCAAACTCCTAGGAACAAGAATAATTTTCAGACCATCCATCTGTCAAGGCACAGTGACAGAAGGAAAATGGCTTCTGCATAGTCAGACAATAATCTTCCTCATTATGTGAACTGTTGGGTGACTGGTGCCTTCTAGCACTCTAGAGGGAACTGATTTGCCTGTGTAGCCTCCTTGTTTTTTTTTCTGAAGAATATGGAACTAACAGTAAAAACTAAATAGATGAAGTATAGTAGACTGTCCAGTCTTGCAGCCAATTGGTAATGGAGCAGAATTGGTTCTTTATTTATCTCTGTTGAGTAGGTTTGATTTCAGTCTTAGTATTTATGAAGACAGAACATCACCTTAATCCTATCAGTGGAGTTTGATAAGAGATACTACTTGAAAGTCCTGTTGTGTTTCAAAGGAAAGTCATAAAGAAATATAAAATAAATAAAGTGTTATCCTCAGGCTCCATGGAGGGCAAGGGGTTCTGTTCCTTTTTGCAGAAACAGCCAGCACCACTTTCATAGAAAAAGTTGTTGTGGTAGGGAGCTGTCCACCTTGGAGCTGCATCAGAAATTTGTTCACTGCTTGGTTTTGTTTGGAAGAGTTTGTATATGGGAAAGGGTCTTCTTGCCGGGTGATAAAAATAAATTCCATTCCAAAGTGATCAAACTCTTAAGAACAAGCCTGGGTGGCTGTGAAGCCCTTTCTGGCTGCCCAAGCCAACATAAGTCACTCCTCAGTGCAGGCTGAGTGCAGTAGAGGCCAGAGCTTCTCTAGAGGCACCAAAGCCGTAGTGACAAGACCCTGGCAGCCCTTTAGATACCCTTCCCCAAGGTCTGCTCCTTGCAGATGGTCAGAGGATCTCATTAATCAACTTTAAATAAACATTTGTAAGCAGGCCCTAGAGAAATGACCTAGAGATGAAGGCAAGATATGCCACAGCTTATGCTTTCCTGCCTGTGCTTCTCTCTGCCCAGCACAGGCAGAGCTGGAGGACTGAGAGCTGTGCTGAGCATGAGCGAGCAGAGCCACGTCAACAGCCTGTTCCTCAACGAGGACGCGGCCAAGCGGCTGCACAGCGAGAGCCGGCTGCAGCAGCTGCGGCAGGCTGTGCGCAAGCGGGCGGCGCGCGCCAAGAAGAGGGTGCACAGCATCACTGCTGCCAGCGCCAAGAGCTTCTTCAGGAGAAACGCCTTCGTCCTCTTCACCATTGCTGCAGTCCTACTAGGTATGGAGCTGCTGGCAACACCAGGCACCATCTCTAAATATGGGGAAATGTTTGTTTATTTTACACAGATTTTGTTTTACCGTAGAGATTTGACTAAGGAGATGAAGCTGATGAGCTGACAGCTCAAAGTACTGTACACATCATGAGTACTTTTGTGTGCAAAAGCAAGAGACCCAACAGAGAGTGTGTATGTGGGAGGGAGTCCTCGTTGATCCTTTCTGGCTCCAGTATAGAAACAGTCTACAATAAAAAGTTTGATGGTTCAACTCAACCAATCCTTGGTACAAATCATCCAGATTTCTTCAGAGGCATCTTGTGAGTGTAGCTGTAGGCACAAGGGCTTTTCAGATTTGTCACATAACTTTAGCCTGACAGGACCAGAATTGCTGCAAATGGTCATGATACAATGCCCACCAAATCTGCTTAGCAGATAGGATACCCCTAGCTTTTGATGCAGGCTGTATGTCTCTAATTGGCTGAACTTGGCTTTAAGAGATGGGTAGACAAAGAATCTGAACTTTTTTATTTATTTTGGTCTGAGAGATCATATCTCTCATCACAGCATGTTGTATTCATGAACTTACTGGGAACAGACGCCAGAAGAGCATCAGACAGGGAACAAGGAGACCTGTGGTTTTGCACAAGGCTCCTCTGCACATAAATATGTCAGGGGGAGAGAGAGCATACCATAAAAACTCATAGCCATTTAGATAATGAGCATTTTTTCCTTTGGGAAGAGATGGAACTGAGAGTAGATGAGAAAGAGAAAAGCCACACTGTAGGACTGAAGGAGAGACCACTGGATCACACTGTCCCATTTCCATTCTCATCCCTTGCTGATCCACAGGGATTATCCTGGCCTTCTCCCTCCGGCCCTACCAGCTGACCTATCGCCAGATCAAGTATTTCTCCTTCCCTGGTGAGCTGCTGATGCGCATGCTCCAGATGCTGGTTCTTCCTCTCATCGTCTCTAGCTTGATTACAGGTGAGAAGTGCTTTCTGCTGCTTTCAGCCAAGACAATGACCAGCAAAGCTGTTGTTTGGGTACCTCTTCATGACCCAGCTGGAGGTGTTTGGATTAGCTTGGTGACAAGCCTGAATCTACAGCCATAGTGAACATGATCCACACTGAGACCCCTGCTGGCTCAGTAGTGGTGCAGAAAAGAGGAAGACCTTGGGTTTTCTCAGAAGACTGGGGGGAACACGATGCAGTGATTCCAATGCCCAGAATTTGAGCATTAACAAGGATTTAATCCTACAAAATCTCAAATGTCTCCAAGTTTGTTGCCCAAGTAAACTTCAGGTTTCCTCCAGCCTAGAGAAGGTTAATTTGTGTCAGTCCAAAAGGGTTGAAGCTGATCACCAGCTGGAAGGCTTGTTTCACCCAGATCCTCAAGGAAGACATGACAGACAGCCAAGCTTTCAGGCAGCAGAAGGGACTTCAAGGTGTTTCACCTGCTGAAACATCCCACCACTAGGGACTGAAAGGCCCAATGTACCAGGAGGGAATTATTCCCTTCTGAGAGTTTTAAAAGAAAATTGCTACATTCCCAAACACAGACTAAGATCCACCAGTGCTATGCTTCTTCATGACCACAAGCCACATCCTTCCATGTCAACATCACCTTGGAACTCCAAATTCTATTCCTTGTAGGCTGTGCTTCCTAGAGACCCTAGCTCCCTGTCCAACTCATGCATGAGCCTTGCACCCTTTGAATATTCCTCAAGCTTTCCCTTTCTCTCTAAGACGATAGGCTTCCTCATCCTGTCTCTCTGTGTGACACCCCAGGAATGGCCTCACTGGATAGCAGAGTCTCTGGGAAGATGGGGATGCGGGCTATCATCTACTACATGGTGACTACAATCATAGCTGTCTTCATTGGCATCTTCATGGTCATCATCATACACCCAGGAAAAGGATCTAAGGACAATCTTCATCGAGAAGGCAGAATTGAGCAGGTGCAGACCACAGATGCCTTCATGGACTTAGTGAGGTAGGTAAACAAGATGGTCTCATGTTGAGACCGTATCAGTGAGATTCCATTCCTCCATGGAGTATCCTTTTGAAGTATCACAGCTCTAGGCACACAGTCTTAGAGGTTAATGGCTGAGTCTTGGCAAGGCTACTACTTCTAGCTTAGTCTAGCTAACTGGCTTTGCCACTCTGAGACTGAGTGCTTGGCCTAGAGTCCAGCCCTTCTCCAGAGGTATTAATGTAAGAGGTCATGGTGTGCTCAACAAAACATATAATGAAAACCACCAGTGGTTACCTACCTGTCAGAAATTCACCTGACAAAGGCTACTCCAAATATCCATCTTCAACAACCAAAGGAAATCAAGAAAGTGGCTCCCAAGACATTGCCTTTTCTTCCCTTGCTGTAACCTTACTCAATGAGTTGCAAAGCTGTACCATCTCAAGTGGTATAAAACTGTGTTTTTGGGGTACAGGATAACAGAGAGCTCACATGACAGCTGTAGAGGTGAGGCTGAGTGCAAGGCAGTGTATTAAACATTGTAATATGGTATTGTTTCAAGGTTTGGTTTGGTTTGATGATGGTTTTACAGTGTACCTATACCCGAGCAGTGTGTGTGTGTCATCTCTTTCCACATACCTGAAGTTTCTGGAGTTTGAAAACATGCAGTGGAAGTCTGACAAGTTGCGAGAGGTGCTGGGTCCAAATCAGCATAATTCCCTTATTCTGTCAGTCAGACCAAAAGGGCTTAAGTGGACATTAGAAAAGTTGTGACCTCAGACACTGCTCTGGGACAAAGAAGTTGGCCAGGAAGCCCATGTTTTCTTCCTAGTTCAACAGGACAGTAACTCTTTCCTTGTTTTATCTACTGCAGGAATATGTTCCCGCCCAACCTGGTAGAAGCCTGCTTCAAACAGGTATGAAATCTCATCTTTGCACCCTGTGCCCTGGACCATGGTCCTGTCTACTTCTCTGAGGGATAGATAAGCACTTTATTCCCCAGGTGTGACTGCTGCAGGAGGCACTGCAAATGTTTTCTGCGTTATAGAATATGTAGTCTTTATTATAACATCCTTCATGCAAGCTTTTCAAACTGTCTGTACATGGGGGCTCCAACATCCATTCCCATCCCACAGAGGCAGGAAGGGTTTGCATGACTTCAGGTAGCAAGCTTGGACTGGCAGTGATATGGAAGAGATTCTCCAAGAATCTGTCTCTTCTGCAGTGCTAGTGCCCCTAGAAGCAGCACAAAGGGTTATCAGAGAAGCCAGAATATCTCAGTCCTAGCGACATGAGATGCTCTAATGGTCTCTTTTGACTTTCTGCTGTATGAATTTTCTGAACTTTCTGGTGAAAGCACTATACTGGAGACTTTGAAAACAGGCAAAGCAAGTTTCCAACATAGGTCAGTAGCAACTTGCAGTACTCTCCTTACTTTAAGAAAGGATGTAAGAGCCTAGCATGTGTCCTGATCATCAGAACTAGGGCCTGTGAGTGCATTTGATAATCTGTCAAAATAAAATAATTTGATAATCTGTCTTTTCAGTACAAGACTCAGTACAGCACCAGGGTCTTCACCAGAACCATCCTCCACAGCAGCAATGTCACAGCAGGTGTGACAACCACTCAGATCCCTGTGCCTGAGAATTTCACCAGCATCATGGAGAATGTCACTCAAGCCCTGGGAACCATCTCCGAAGTGCTGACCTTTGAAGAAGTCATTCCCATCCCAGGCTCAGCCAATGGGGTGAACGCTCTGGGGCTGGTAGTGTTCTCCATGTGCTTCGGTTTGATGATCGGCAGCATGAAGCAGAAGGGACGGGCCCTGCGGGAGTTCTTTAACTGCCTCAACGAAGCCATCATGAGGCTGGTGGCCATTATCATCTGGTGAGGAGCACGGCCGGTTGGAGCAGGAGGTCTGCAGGTGCAGTTTCCATTGACATGATGAGAAGTGGGGTAGCTTTAAGGATTTCATGCACAAGACAGGAAAAGCAGATGGGCACAGTTCTACTTTGGCTCCATCATGCTGGAGGGAAAAGTCTGGATGGGATATTTGTTCACATTTCATTTCCTGTTCTTTTTGTTTTTACCTTAGAAAAATCAGGTACACCAGGACTTGCTTTTCTTGAGGCTTCTGGAAACATCCTTGGAAGACCAGAGAGCTGGAGTGGAAGATCTCTTAGCCTTACCAACAGGAGTAGGGTGTGAAGCTTTCTCACCAAAAGCTTTCCTTCCAGCTGTGTTCCAGGAGTCTGTCTTAGCTATGAAGCACAGTAGCCCTTTGCCCCTTCCTGCTTTCAGGGTGGCAGCTGTATGCAGTAATGCAATAGCTCTGAGAGCTGAGCTGTGTTGAGAGGATCAGCTCAAAGTTGCTGCCTTTCAGTTTGAGATCTCTCAGATCATGACTCCTCTGTAGCTCAGCTGCTCATTGCTTTCTGTCAAGGCTCCCTATGACACATGATCCAGACAAACAAGGCTTTGCTGAGACAAGTCTACTTTAGAAGGCAGCATTTCACCAAATATTGTTATTTTAAGCTTTTTACTCAGGACTCAAAAGTTTCGTCAGGTTCTGTTGAATCTGGTGTTGTTTGGGGTGATAGCAAGTAAAGAAGCAGGAAGGGCCTTTGCAGGGGTTTCACAGAGATGTTTACTTCAGCCCACATGTGCACTGTCCATGGTTCAGAGAATAAAGGCTGAAGGGGCTGAGAGGGTCTAGGTTAAGAAGCCTCAGACACCAATTACCAGGGGACATAGGGGTGTCACAAGGGTGGGGTTAGGGCAAAGGGCCAGCAGGGAAACAGGGTGGGAGTGACCAAAAGGCTGATGGACAGGGAGAGGGCACAGGGCTGAAGGCCTCTCATTGTCCCTAGTTGGGAACACCGTTCTGAGTCTCCACAAGGTACTGCAAAAGAAGACAGATGCTGGTCTGGCAAAATACAGGCAAATGTCTGACAGGGAAAAAATCTGTCAGCCTGACACCCTCTCACATTTTAGATCGCTCCAGCTTCCTTTCCTTGGTCTTATAAGTTCCAGTTTTGTATCTCAGAGCAAAATCCTGAGCACAGCAGGACAGGCTTTACAGAAAAATGCACCAAGGGAAAGAATATCCCTAAGCTCATAGCAGATGTTGGGAAGCCCCATGCCCCCGGGATCTTTTACTCCATGTCTGAACCAGAATTTGGGGCTTTGCTTTCCTAAGAACAGGTAAGACTTGCCTGAGGGCACAGAAACAAGAGCATGAGCACAGTGGAACAAGTAGACCTGCACACTACTCTTGAGACCTTCAAACCCGTCCATAAACGTCCCTTTAGATGAAGGAAGGCAGGGTGTTTATGTATAGAACATTGGTTACACTTGGGGCACTGCCTGTGCATGCCTTCCTGTAGCCACAGTCTGCAGATCATCTCCCAGAAGCTTGTTTTTCCTGGGGAGATCTGGTCACTGGCTGCAGCCAAGGATGTGTTCTAACAGGAAGGTCAGAGGAAATGAAATATTTATTAAATCCTTTCCTGAAACTTTTCCAAACCTCCCAGGCTAAGCTGGAGTTTGGCATGTGGATCTCTGAGCCTTGTGCATGAGTTGCATGTGAGCTCTTGAGCTGCAGAGGTCCAGTCCTGAGAGGTGTGGCCATGGAGCTGAAATTTTATTTGGTCCAATTATTATAGTAGTGCCCATGATTCTCTCCATATCTGACTTATTTATTTTCTGTGAAGCCTCACTGCTGCTTGTCAGCTGCATTGTTACAAAGGGGGGGGAAAGACATGAGGAATGGGAAAGATAGTAGGGTACCTCAAAATGGGGTTTTATATGAGCCATGGCTGCTTTTACAGGTGTTGGTGTACCCAGTCCTTGTTACATCAGATCTGGAATCACTAGATGTTCATATTGCCTAAATGTGAGCATCTGAAGACAGCAAGGCTGATACCCCAGAACCTATAGGACACTCTGGCTTTTACTCTTTGATTCTCTATTACTCCTGTGCTTTCCTATGCCTCTTGGGAAAAAAAAAATACTGTCAGCCCAAGTGCTGTCAGGAAAGGAAGAGACTCTGAAAGTTTCTCTACATAACCTTCCTTATCAATTCTACAAGGAGTGTTGTAGAAATGTAGAAAACCCAAGACAAAGAGGACCCTACCACTGCCCATGCAGTGTGCAAAACAGAGTGCTGGGGTCCCCAGGCACTAAGAGCTGATTTTTGACCATGGGATGAACAAGTCCCAGCTCCCTCCAGGTTTCTAGAAAATAAACCAGCAGTATAATCCAATATAAGGCTCAGTGAGCACTTATGGTATGCTGGCTTATCGGAGATATATCCAGATTTATCTCCATATTGGAGATTTATGCATTAAAGCTGATGTGGAAGTGTGAGAGGCAGTCCTGACCATCGGCCTTGTGTTTCTGTGCCAGGTATGCTCCAGTTGGGATCATGTTTTTAATTGCGGGCAAAATCCTGGAGATGGATGACCTGGCAGTGATGGGAGGCCAGCTGGGGATGTACACGCTCACTGTCATCGTTGGACTCCTCATTCATGCCCTTTGCATCCTGCCCCTGCTCTACTTCATTGTCACTCACCGAAACCCCTGGGTGTTCATTGCAGGGCTCCTGCAGGCTCTCATCACAGCCCTGGGCACCTCCTCCAGGTATGATGGCTAGGTAGGAGTGGGGTTTGGGCTGATGTAGACACTACATCTCAGCACTCCATTGCTCTCAATGCAGCACTGTGGTCTCACAATTTCTACCACTAGCGGCTTTTTGCAGTGGATCAGCCAAACTCATTTGGGAGTGGGAAGGTTCCCACTGCCCTGCTCAGGAGTCCGACTCACATGACCAGCTCTGAATGGCCTGTATTCCTCCTAACCAAACACGAGGGTAACTTTGCTTACCATTGAAATGCTGAGCTCAGGACAAATATCCTGCTGAATCACAGCATTATTCTACATGCACATAGCTCTCACACACATGTACTTGCACACATTTTCATGTCCATCTTTCCCAGGCACACACACTATATGCAGTTGTCATTAAACTTTCTGGAGACCTGGGCAAAGGTATCAGTATGTTCAATGACTCACACTGCCATGTCACACAGCCAAAGCAAGGGATGGTAGGAAACTGTTGTTTCACTAAGTGCTATGTTTCTTGCTATATTTGTGTCCTAACAAGCACATAGAAGGCTCTTCCACATACATTCTCATACCAAAACACAAAGCATTTTTCCTGCTCATGTTCTCTTTCAGAAATAGTTCTTTGCTTTCTTTGCAATATAAATTCTCAAATGTGTCATTCTTGTCTTATGGACTGAGAAGGATGGGAAAGGGCTCAGGTTTTTTTAATAGCAAAAAAAGGAATTCTGGTCTTGAGGCTCTGCCCTATGTACCCTGAATCCTCCTTCTTTTGGTGTTATACCAGCATCATCAGCCTCAGTGTTATACAGCCCCTGCCCCAACCTCCTAAGAAAAGCCATGTCAGAATTTGCAACTGCAGCGTGCATCGTATCTGAGGAAGCCTTGCTTAGAATGTTCTCTCTCTTAGCTTCTGGCCTCTAGCTCACATGGCAGGGTGAAAAAGCAGGTGGGTAAGGCCATAAGCTAGCAGAGGCATAGTCCTTCTTCCTACATCAGCATACATGCAATTCATGTGGTTTTGTAAATTTCTTTCAGCTCAGCGACTCTGCCCATAACCTTCAGGTGCCTGGAAGAGAACAATGGTGTGGACAGGCGCATCACGAGGTTTGTGCTGCCTGTGGGAGCCACAATTAACATGGACGGCACTGCTCTGTACGAGGCCCTTGCAGCCATCTTCATTGCCCAAGTCAACAACTATGAACTTGATTTTGGGCAAATCATCACAATAAGGTGACTTTTGAAAGTGTTCTGGGACTACAGAAAGGGTTTCAGTTTTGTTGGCTTATCTGAGGTATGATAAGGTTCCTCTTCTGCTCAGAAGAGACAATAAGGGGGGAGGAATAAAAGTGTGGGAAAGAAGGGTTGTACTACAGCACCAGGTGTCAAAGCACATGTGAACACCATGACTTTGAGACTCCACTTGAGTCCTTCTTGCATGTTCAGGTCTGTTATGAGGGGCTTTCTGGCAGGGGCAGTCTGGCATTGTGTTGATGTCCCATGTGTCACCATCCTTCTTGGTGACCAGGACAGAAAGGCTCCCAAGATGATGATGAGTTTGAGCTACTTCCTGACATTTCTGCAAATGCAACCACCTCTTTTCTTCCCTTTGCTGATAGCTCTGCTTTCCCATTCCCTCCAGCATCACTGCCACGGCAGCCAGCATCGGAGCTGCAGGTATTCCCCAGGCAGGACTGGTGACAATGGTTATAGTACTGACATCAGTGGGGCTGCCTACTGAGGATATTACACTGATCATCGCTGTGGACTGGTTTCTGTAAGTTCCTTGCTCAGCAGGCACGCACTGCTGTGCATTCCTGCCAGTGCTTACAGATCTTGTCTGTACTCCTGATGTCTCTAAAAGCAGGCTCACTAACCTGTACCATTAAGATTAAAACACTCCTGTATCCCTGAGACCTTTGCACAGTAGCCCTCTGTGTCCATGCTGGAGTCTTCACCAAGTGCTTCAGTGACTCAGGGCATCAGAGGTAACTTGCTGATCAGCCTGGTGACCAAACAGAATGTCCTCCATTTGCTTTATTTAAAATTAACCCAGAAATTATCTGCAGAGTCATAGGAAAAGATTGTGGCAATAATAAGTAAATCCACACTACAGAATGATAGTTCTGGGTTACCAAACACTGAAAGAGGGATGAGACTGGGCTGTACAAAGTTGAAGAGTGTTTACATGGGTGCAGCTAGTCAGCCACACTGCTACATTACAGATTTCTTTCCCTTTTAAATAAAATTACTTGAGACAAGTGATTTTATAGGAGTGCTCTTAGAAACCAGATTGAAGAATGCATTTGTGCACATTGTACCTCTCTGTCTTCTCAAACACCAAAATCCTGACAGATTTTGTCAGTGTTTCCTCTGTTCTTTTCTATCTTGTATTGTTGCTTTGTAGCCAAAGCAGCCAAAATCTGCTCCCAGCCATGGCTGACCAGCTGGAAACAGTTCTGTGGAACAGCTTCACTTCTCCTGTGATTGTGCATAAGAACAGACTTGGCTGGGAAGAGCCCTGCCTCCTAATAAGCCAGGTTACTTCTTGTGCTTACTCAGAGTAGATTATTTCAATCAGGTGCCACTGTTACCACTGAAGGAACTGATGGGGCACTGGACTGGCAACAGCTCCAGCAGCTCTGACATACTGTCATGGTTGAGAATTTCTCATTGCAAAGTGTCTTTTAGATGTGCTATTTTGCATACTGGTTCCTTGTCTTCGTGCATGCTGTCCATGTTGAGGAAATCTGCCTCCACACCAGTGCTGTCAGAGGCTTGCACCAAAATTTCAGCACTTTTTGTAAAACAAGAAGCAAGTTAAGTGAAACAGATGTGGTGAGGCCATCTGACTCTGCAGCAAGCCCTTTGGAAAGGACAGTGTCCATGTATAAACACAGCAACCTTCCTCTTCATTTGTATCAAGTCCAAAACTTTTCAGTAAGAAATTAGGAGTGCAATAAAACAGGAATGAATGTGATGCTTGAGCTCAAGGATGTCAATCAAGGAAGGTTCTTTGGAAGTCATTTTCCAGTCAGTGTTGAAGTATACATTATCAGAATGACTTAGAAAGCAGAAAAAGTTTCACTTTCTTGTTTCTTGAAATAATCTTCATCCCCTTAGTTTCTACTATGAAACTGCATTTTGTTTTTCTCTCTGATTTTTCAGGGACCGCCTCAGAACAACTACCAACGTCCTGGGGGACTCTCTGGGAGCTGGCATTGTGGAGCACCTCTCCCGGCACGAGCTGGATGCGCAAGACTGCGAACTTGGTAATTCTGGGATAGAGGAGAAAGAACAGCTCTCACACCTGGTTTGCCCACAGAATGACACCCACAGGCACTCCAGAAGGGAGACAGCACTGTGAAATCGGGCAGCAGAGTGCAGATTAATGCTGCAAAAAGTGAAAACTTGAAACAGAAGTCCAGAGTGGAGGACAGAGAAAGATCCATTGTGCAAGACACTCACTTTTCTATCACCTCTGCCACATGCAGTCTTCCCTAATCCTGTTGCTCTCTTATTTCTCTGACTGGCATTAAAGAGGAGAAAATTAAACTGCAAAGAAAGCCTGATTTAGTCATTCTTATGAGGCCCAATAGTTACACCTGAGTAAGGAAGACCTAGTGAAGGAGCTGGACTAGGAGCTCCTTTATTTCTGATCTAAGTAGCCAGGTGAGTCGGGAACACCACTATCTGTGGACTGGCACCAAAATGTTGCCATAACTCTGTCCTGCAAGATACAGCTGCAAGATCTTCACTTGGTTAGTACCTTCACCCAAACAAGCTTTTAGCATTACCTCCTTGCTCACAGTCCTGGTGTTTGTACGGATGCAAACTGTGTTTGCACTTGATGCTTCCTGAGAGCTCCACTGGCAACCTGTTTGGTTGCAGATACTAGAGTCATTCACCTCCTGAAGGAATGTGGGATCACACAGCAGGGACAGCTGGCTGGTAGCACCAATAAGTATCAATAGGCTTCTCATTAGCGGAAGATTCTAAAGTACTGTGAAAGAAGCAAACAGTTAAAAAATTTATTATATCCATTATTCAGTCTTGAAACAGTTCTTCCCTCTACCAAGCTCTGCCAAAACCTGGTTAACTTCATTTCTCTTTAGCAAGCTCTTCTCATCCTGTTGAAACCGGAGGGGAAACACAAAGTTTAAGAACAATTTGCCCATCTGAGCAGCTGGGTGTACATCCATGCTAGGAATGACTCCCTTCCATGCCAGATTTGCTCAGAAAACAGTTTCACTCTTAATTACAGGATTCCTAAGGAAACAATTCCTGTTCTCATCTCTGCCTATTTTCAGAAGTGACTTCCCCTCAGTTACATTGCTGTAGAATGTGCTTTCAAACACCTCTGTCTTTATACAGCTGCTTATCTTTTATAGGCATAGCCAAATAACTTCTTAGTGCTTGCACAGGTTTGCCAGATCCTAGACTTAAAAATTCAGGATATATTTTTTAAATTCCTACCAAAGAGAATTCAGCTTCTGTTTAACACATTTGGACATAAGCTCAAATTACATCCATAACATCTCAGAGTCTAAAGATAGAAGTAGAGACCTGCTTCATCCATGCTCTCTCCCCCTTCCTTGGCATGGCCAGGAATACAGCTAGTATCTTTCACACCAGTGAACAGGACCACTAGGACTTTTTCCATAACATCCAGGTCCATGAACATCCAGAAAATGAATGTCTATATCTCAACCAGGAAGATGTTAAGGATGCACAGTGTTGGGGCTGTTGCAGTGTAGCTGTCCTGCTTTAGACATTGGCTAAGGGCAGGAATAGCAGTGAGGAGCCTCCTGACCCACCGAGGAACTATCTAAACTAGGCAGCTTTCATTTGAGGTCTGCTCAATATTGCCAGCCCACCATGTCACTTACACTCCTGTGCCCTGGCTTTACACAGTTTTTCATCCCTAGCCATAGCCATACACTCAGAGTTGCACATTGTTGAAGGAAGACCTCAGAGGCATTGCTGGAGTCAACTTTGCCAATCACAACTGCACACCTGCCCATGCTGCCCTCCCTAGCACTAAGAAAGCTTCCTCAACACATTTCTTGAGATGTTCAAAGCCAAATCCTGAGACTCTTTTTAGTTGTTCAGAAACTCTAGGGTTATATATTGGTGGCACCAGATTCCACATCCTGTTGGCAGAGTATGGCATTTTTACAGACTGGACAATTATTGGGAATCTAAGATAAATGCACAAATCCCTTTTATTTAAGACTGGTAGCAGAAGAGTGTAACAAGAAGTGTGTGCTAGCTCTGTTTAGCAGTGGCTAGCTCCTGGCTGTAAGGCAGCAAGTTGTTTGGTACCAGTGGAAGGCAGGTTGATTATTTTGACAAGAGATCTACTCTAGCAACAGGCAAGTGAGCTGGATAACAAATTATTATCCTTCTCTCTGTACACTTTTATTATCTTGTTTGAATACTTTTATAATGTCTGCTCTTCTCCTTTCTAGACTAAACAGATCCTGTATATATCACAGGTAATAATCATTCATGTTCCTCTCCTCTGAACTTTCTTCTTGCTGTTCCACATCTTTCTTGAAGTGGAATGACTAAAATTTGACACAACAATCCAACTAAAGATTTATTATTACTGAGCACTGAGGAAAGAATATTTCCTGCACATTAAAATGCACATTAGACCTTGGACTCATGTTGCCATGGTTCTTAGTAGACTATGCATTGGCTGATCAGGATAACTGTCCCTGATGCATGCATACAGCAAACTCAAGTCTGTTCATCTTCTGCTAACTCTTAGCAAGGTTAGACTCTTACTTTGATGAGATGGCTCTATCTGAGGACTGGATCTTAATCAAAGAGTTTTCAGATACACTGCATCAGCTTGTATACCTCTAGTGAGCTAAGACAGCACTAGTTTATCAATTACACTGCTCAGCTGATGAGTCTAAACCTTCAGAAAGAACAGACCAGCTTGTAAAACCCAATGAAGTGCTTTAATTTTTAACAACAGCATGATAGCATTGGCCCTAGTCCAGTGGTAATACATGATAATTCCTACATAATTTTAAGCAGGATTGCTGTCCATCAAGCAATTTCCCAGCCTGTGTTTGTGCATTTGACTATTAATGCTGAAGTACAGTAATTTCAATTTGTCCATATTGAACTGCTTCTTGGTTTTCTTTATTTTTTTCAGACTATTTGTCCAACTTTTCAAGAAAACATTGAATTCTAATCCTGAAGAGACTTCCTGTTTAAAAAGGGCAAACTGAAGGATGAATCAGAAGATTGTTGGATTGGATTCTAGCTCAAATAGGAATTAATTCTGGGAAGTCCTATGGCTTGGGTTACACAGACAGTTATACTAGATGGTCATAAGGGTCCCTTCTGGCTTTATAATATATGCACGTGCTTTCTGGCTTAGACATATTGCCAAGGGTCTTTCCAGCCCAATCATTTCTAAAAGCTATCTGAAAGGATCCTAATGATACTTTAATAAAACTCAGCAGTCTAACCTGTTTTCAGTTCCTGTTAGCAGACATGTACACATATCACAAAAGGGACTCTCCATACCACATTGCATCCACATGCTCACAGATGTTCCCACAAAGCAGAATGCATCAAGCCTTGCCATTTGTGATTTCCTGCTTTCCACACAATATTAACAGAGCACATACAAGTAGAGGCCTCGTTTTCCAACAGTGCAAACCAGTGTTTCTTTGGGAATTTCAGAATTCAGTTTATAGCTTTTAGCTCTGGTATTTACCCATGTTGTTAACCAGATTATGATTGGGATTATCTGTTTACAGTACCTGAACATCAAAGTATTGTCAGAAATTTGCATATACTTACATATACATGAAAAGGGTGCATGTGTGCAAGCATACGTATACACAGAGTCAATTTTTTTGTTACTAATCCAAGAAGGAAAGACAATATTACAGTCTCACTGTGTGTAAAGCTGCATATTACATTTTGGTGCCCACCTTGATTTAATCATTTAATCCCATACTTAAAAGAAAAAACTGAGGCTGTTATACTTCATTCCAAAAATGAGTCTTTCAAAGCCAGATTTCCCAGAAAGGAGCTCAATGCATGCCAATTTTGACTTGTACCTGCTGGTGATGAAATGAGAACTTCTCAATGCATAGAAAAAAAATTTCCACTGTGTTTTTGTCTGTACACATCCCAAAGACCCCCATCCACACTGCATCTGTCTTGGCAAAGGCCAAGCTTTCAGAACTCAGTCAACAACACAAAAGTATGTGGACTCCTTCCAAATCCAGTGCTGACCTTGTACTAACTTGGCCTTCAAAACTGCATAATTGAAAGGTATTTTATAATTCTATCCACTAACTTTAAAAACTACCAGATATTTGTGAGTTTACACAGTCTTTGCTGCAGTCCTGATGCTTCTACTTGCAGAAACTTTCCAAGTTCTTCTACTTGCAAACAGATTTCTTCCTAATGATTACAGACGGGACGAAACAGAGCAATCTCAATGCATAAATACACAAATAGCTCTTGGATAAGGACATACCTCTTCAATACTAATTGGAAAAGAGAAAGTCCAGGAAGAATATAGACTTTCAGTTAGGCCACATCACTTTATGTATGTGATACATGCACACTGTTCCAGAAGTCAGAGCTTCCCACGAAAACTGACCTGAAATTGTATGTTCTTCTGCTCTGCCCAAAGAAGAACTGGAAATCAGTTCTGTACATACTGTACAGTGTGTTCATGGCATTCATGCAATTTGACTCTGTTAATTCCTGAGGGCTTTTTCTTCATGCTGTTATTTTCAGTATTAATACAGATAGTTTCCATATTTGAAAAATAAAGGGAATTTTTTCCACAATACTTTTCCATTATGTCTTTTTTTTCTATTATTTTTTCCTTGGGAATGTGACCTTCCAAAGTCACAGACATTACTTTTCACATGATGTATTATATTTTCTTATCTCCATGTGCCTACCTCATGGGTCAAATCCTAATCTCAGATTTTGACAAGGCCTTTCCCTAAAGCTTGTCCTTTGATGCCATCTTTGGCATATGTCCACAAATTGACAAAGGTACATTATGTTTGCATCATTTGCACCAGAAATTACATGGGCACATACTTCCATCTGGAAAATGCACCCCCAAAAAAGATTATGTGGAAGAGGCCCCAGAGGCTTAAACAATAAAGGGTTTATATTACTTGCTAAAAGGTTGCATGAATAGCATGGCATCTGCACAAAGTGAAAGCTGTTTGTCCTCCCCTTGATATCCCTTTTTCTTGTCTTCTAAGACAAGAGACAGGAATCTGCTGAATAATCTTCCAAGAGACAGGAATCGAGGGCTGCTGGGGAAAGGGCATCCCCAGTGCCACAGCACGGCAGGAGGACGAGCACAGCCTCAGAAGTCAGAGAGCAGCAGGTGCTGGGCACTGAGGCGTGGGTCCCACGGCAGGCTGCCCAGGGCCCCAAGGCCAACAGTGCCTGCGGTGTGTGCACTGCCACCCCTCCTGCTGTGCCAGCCTGCGGCTCCCGTGTGCTGCCTCAAACGCGGCTGGGGGGCCTGGCAAGCTGCAGCCAAACCCTCTGCTCAGAGCAGAAGCAACCTGTGAAGGCTGCTCAGGACTTTGATTGGATTTTGAACATCTCCAAGGATGCAGGTTCCACCCACTGTCCCAGCACTCAATCACCCCCACTGTAAAAATGCTTTTCTTTGTTTAAATAGAATTTCTTGTCTTTCGATCTGTGTCCATTGCCTATTGTCTTTCCACCAAGTACCACTGTGAGAACTCTCAAGGCTCCCTTGAATCTTTAAATTTAATTTAATCTTTCAACAGGATGGAAAGATGGGCTGACAGGAACATGATGAAGTTGAGCGAAAAGAAATGCAATGTCCTGCACCTGGGGAGAAATAACCGGGACACAGGGGGGCCAAGCTGCGGAAGAACAGCTCTGTGGAGGAGCACCTTAGGGCTCTGCCGGAGCCTGAGCCGAAGCCGAGCCCCTGCCTCTGTCCTGCAGAGGTTCAGGGACCGGCGCCTCCCCTCAGCACTGCTGAGGCCACGGCCGCCACCGCCTGCAGCTCGGGGCTCCCGGCTGCCATGGGGAGCTCGGCCAAGTTCATCACTGCAGAGACGATGGCGGCACTGGGCATCTCCCCTGAGGAAAGGCTGGGGGAGCTGGCACTGCTGCCTGCTGAAGGGAAGGCTCGGGGTGTCATAAATGTAGAGCAATACCTACCTAGGGGAGGTGTGAAGACAGAGGCAGGTTCTTCTCAGTAGTGCTTGGTGACAGGACGAGAGGCAATAGGCACAAAAAGGGAGACTCCCTCGAAATATCAGGAAAGGCTTTTTTACAGAGGCTGTTGGAGCAGTGGCATAGGGCGATTAGAGAGATTATGGAGTCTCCATCCTTGGAGATACTCGGGAGCTGTTTGGGCAACTGACTGCAGGAAACCGAGGAGAAAAGGGCAGGGGCCAAAGTCACACTCACGGCGGCCGCCTCCCCCTCTCCGACCCCCGCCCTGCCGGGATCGGGACCGCGAGCGGGACCGAGACTCGAACCCGCGCTCATGGGCGGGCTGGGACGTGCGCGCCGCCACGCGACCCCGTGCGGGCGGGGCCGGCGCTGCCGGGAGGGCGGAAGTGTGGCGCGCGCGCCGGCAGCATGGCGGCGGCGCGCTGGTGGCGGCTCTGTGGGCGCTGGCGGCCCGTGGTCACCGGGCCCGCCCTGGGGCCTGCGCGGCGCCGCCTCTGGGCCCCCGCCGCCGCTGTCCCGGCCCCGCTGGGCTCCACGCCGCCGCCCCGCGCCGCCTTCAGCGCCGGCCCGCGCTGGCACCAGCGCAGTCCCGGCGGTGTGCCGGGTGGCGACGCACTGGAAGGTGGCGGCGAGGACGGTGGCGGCGGCGGCAGCGGTGGCGGGGCGGAGAGCGGCGGGGCTGGACCGGTCATAACGGCGTTGACGCCGTTGCTCGTCCCGGAGCATTTCCCCAACGTCCCGCTCATCGCCGTGACGCGCAACCCCGTCTTCCCGCGCTTCATCAAGATCATCGAGGTGAGCTGAAGCCGAGCCCCGGGGCTCCGCCGGCCCGGCCGGGGCCGCAGCTGCCGGGGCCGCGGGCGGGAGGCGCTCTCGGCTGGCTCGCGGGGGTCCCGGGCTGGTGTCACCCCAGGCCGTGTGAGGGTCACCGGCTGACCCCGCCGCCGGCGGTGCCGCATCTCCGGGCCGCTCTCTTTGCCTTGGCAGGTTCCTTGAACTGCTGAGCAAGGCAGCCGCGTGCGTGACCTCCAGCGGGCGGCCGCTGCTCGGCCTTTACTGAGCTGTGTAACGGGGTCCTGTCGGGATAACGTTTTCTTTTGGGCCGCTTGATGTTTCACGGTTATTGCGTCAGCAGCTCTGCTTCTAACAGAGAAGGCCGGCGATTCACACACACTCTCTCGAAGTTCGCTGTTTTCTTTGTGTTCTCCGATGAAGGTTAAGCAAATGTGTCCTTGTTTCGGATCCATGGGTTGGTGTCAGAGCACCGAGACTCGTGTTGGTGAAGGCCGCGGGCTGAGAGCTGCGAGGACTAAGCAGGAATTCGGTGTAGAGCAGTGCAGCTGCAGTGGGAGAGGGTGCTGAGGGACGGGGATGGCAGTCAGCGTTTCAGAGTACGATCTTTTCCCTCTGCACCCCATAAGGATTATAAGGGCTGTAAATTATATCACTGATATGTGACTTGAGCTTACAGGCCAGAAATCCTCTTTCCTTCTGAAATGAAACCCATTCTGGAACAAGTACTTATTTTTGTGCCTCTGGTGTATTGCCAGTCTGATTTTGAAGTAAATGTAATATGAAATAAACCAATATTTTCTTGTTCCTGTAGTATTATTTAGCACGATGTTATTTCTAGAATTATATATGTCTGTATATATAGTATATATACTATATAGTATTTTTCCACATGTCGAAATCTAGTATGTGCAGCTTCTAGTGCCTTTATAGATGTGTCAGGGGAAGGAGATTATATATTATTAAGAGCATGCAGTCTTATGAGACTTACGTGTAAAAGTCATCAATTTCAATGCACAAGTCAACAATGTCTCACAGAATTGTTAAATATTCTCTCTTATCCTGTGAATTCATTGTGTTGCAATTTACCTGAAAAGGTCAAGTCTCTACAGTGCCTATGGAATTACTAATTTCATTCCTGTTAATGTCTCTGACATTGGTAAGCATAATTTTGCTAAACATTGTGCAAAATTATGATTGGTGTGCTGAGATTAGAGTAGGCCAGCAGTGGTGGTATTACTCGTGCTGTTCTGTCCAGAACCAAGCTGGTTGTTAGCAAAGCATTGAGCAGTGCAGCTTTTTGTCCATCACTTTGAACAACACTCAATGGTTGGCAGGGTCATGGGACAGCAGAATTCACAAGGAGTTATTTTATTAGTCACTGAGGATTCAGCCTGCTGTAATAACTGTTCCAGTGGTGTGTGGCATCTAGAGAACAGAGGGGAGTGAAGAAGTAAGCCAGGAAGAAATACTGGCTGAAACTCAAAGCAGGAACTCAGGCTCGTGGGTGTAGGAGAAGAATTGAGTAGAGAAGGCTTTGGAGAAGAGGATTTTAACTAGAGTTTGTGGGCAAAATTCAGGCAATTGATAGGGAAGGATGAGCTAGCCCCAGTCAGGACAGAGAGCTAGGATGTACTGGTGTGGAAGGGGAACAGCGATAGCAACAGGAATCTTACAAAGTACTCTTCAAGTAACTCAGGTTTCTCACTTGTAGATTTGTACAGATCAGGTCTAGTTCCTCCCCCAGCCTTTGAGCTTGTCTTATCTTGACTGGGAAGTTGACTTGTTCAAAATACTTTAATTTCAGGTTTCTCTACCTTTTTTTTCCACTTCTATTTTAGCGTCTTCTCATGGAGACAAAACTAGAACAGTACAAGCTCCAATTTCATAATTTAGTTATAGAGTGTCATCATGCCTGGCCTTACACTCTGGGAGTGGAAGGATTACAGAAAATTCACCTCTTACATACCTGTTGTCCTAGGTGAAAAATAAGAAGCTGGTTGAACTGCTGAGGAGGAAAGTTCGTCTTGCCCAGCCTTATGCTGGTGTTTTTCTTAAAAAGGATGACAAGTAAGTTATTTCTCTTGATCTTGTTAAAAAACACAAAAATAAGGTGTCGAAGGTTGCATTTACACTAAAAGCTATCATCCTAAATGCCCTGCCTTGGATGGCATTGCAGAAATTGTGGCTGGTCTTGGACCATGGTCATGCTGTTAAAGTTTCTGTTGCCACCACCAGCCCTGTTGGGAGCTGGAGTCTTGTTTTAGAAGAGGGTGTTGTTGTTTGGGAAGGAAATGAGCTGTCCAGATCCTTGGGTTTGGAGAGAGGTTACATGGTGGTAGCAATGGGGATTAATGGGGATTTGCCCCTAAGTCCAGTTTAAAGTTCTGCAACCAGTGATTGGGTTTTTTTCTTTTTTAATCTGACCTGCTATCTCAACTTTCTAACTATCTACTCCCAATTTTTTTGCTCAATAGCAATGAATCCGATGTGGTGGAGGATCTGAATGAAATATACCAAATGGGAACTTTTGTCCAGATTCATGAAATGCAGGATCTCGGAGACAAGTTGCGTATGATAGTCATGGGACATCGAAGGTTGGTTACTTGTACTTCACTGCATCTCACCAGACTTCTCTATAAACAGAGACATCCCTTATCAGCTTCACTGCATACATGCATTTTTTGGCAAGTTTTTGCTTTGTTACCATGCTATATCCTGAGAGTGTCGGGGTATTCCAGGTACTGTCACAGCTGTGACAGGTTAGCTGCAAAACAAGAGAGACAGTGCATGTCATTGTCATATCAACTATAATGTAATGTAAGCAAACATTCATTAAGCTGATATTTAGCAATTACTTTGACAATTATATCAAAGTTTAGTAATGGTGAAAAACATATCTGGAACTAATTCAAGCCAGTATTTTTGTTTAAAAAAAGAATGGGGGGTGGAGGGGTCCAGAACTTTAATTATGTCTTGCCCACATAATTTTGGCCCAGAACTAAAGAAAATATGATTATTGCTGAAAATCTAGTTTTAACCATTTATGCCAGATATTTTTAGCTAAGTTAAGAAATGGTATTTTTAAAAGCATCAAATCGGTAATTTCCATCAGAAGGAAAAATGCAAGGACAGAAACATGGCAGAAGAGACAGATCCAGGGTGGGTTTTGCTTTGAAGCCTGGCTTTTTTTTCTTCCCCTCACTTTTCTTCACTTGCATTTGTTCTGGACAGCAGACAATGTGCAGTCCTGTCAAAGCTGAATTTATGTGAGTTCACAAGTCAACTCCTTTGCAAATGAAGTCTTTGATATCCTGCTTTATTATCAAAGCACAACCATGTTTGATGGCATTTTGGGAACAGGCTACTGGTTTGGGGTTACTTGGAATAGAAATATTTTTCTATAACTTGGAAGGGTTTGGTGTTCCTAAGGTATGACTTGAAGATTGGTCTTTATATTTGATTGAGATATGGAGCACTGGTCAGTCATGTCTATAGGAACTGCACTGGATATCAGATTTGAGGAGCATTTATAGGAAAACACATAAAAATGAAACTCCTGTATAAAAGCCAAAATAACGAAACATGGCATCTTACAAATGTATGTACTCTCATTTCTAAATTTTAGCTTGTTCAAAATACAATTTAGACTCTTTCCTTTTCATGCTGAAGAGCTGAAATCACATGTAACAGGGAGATTGATTGTTGCTGGTTTGTTTTGACTTTCAGGATTCGTATAAACAAGCAACTAGAGGTTGAGCCTGAAGAGCCTGAGAACAAACAAAAAATTAGAAGGAAACAGAAGCGATCTAAGAAGGAGTCTGAAGAGGAGTCTGGAGCAAAGGACCAAGCTGTGGAGTTGGTACTAGATCCTGTAGCTGCTTCTTCGAAGGAAGTTCTCATGGTAGAAGTAGAGAATGTGGTTCATGAAGATTTTCAGATCACAGAAGAGGTTAAAGTAAGTGAATTAGTTTACAAGCTTGGACATGTTCTGTAGAATTGCACCTACACGTCTTCCTTCAAGGGAAGAGTTATAAAATCAGGCTCTAATTTCAGGCTGCAAAAACTAGTTCCTTCTAGGGAGTAAAGAATTTTCATTTTAACAGCTCAGTTCCTTAGAATAAAATGATGTTGACATCAAAAAGTTGCTGAATGAAGAGACTGGTCTACTTAAATCTGTCTGATGACCTCTATCAGAGTGTTTGCTTGAAGGTGGCTTGAGTGTTCAACCTGATCATATGTTCTGGCCAAGAGCCAGTCAAGTTCTGTGCATGCAGAACGCCAGCCTGTGGGTCTTGTTACCTTTCCTGTGAGGGGAACTGCCCCAGCACCAAGAGCCATCACAGCCCACCACTGAAGTGAGTGGCTGGAGTTCTCGCCTATCCTTTTCCATTCTTTTGGTGATTACATTTTTTTTGTATTTATAGGCACTAACTGCAGAAATTGTTAAAACAATTCGGGACATCATTGCCTTGAACCCCTTGTACAGGTATGTCTTTCCCATGCTGCCCTGCTTTGGGAACAGCACATTCTCAGGCTGGAACGTGCTGACATTTTCTATACCACGTGCCTTTCTGCTGTAATGAAGTAGAGATATTTGCTGAATTGTCACATAGATTTTTTGGTTTGGGATGTAAGCTCCATCCATTGTTGAAATCAATGTTTTGAAAACATGATGTGCAATTTAGAAACAAGATAGAATGATTAAGTCCTAAGGCAGGTGATCTAAGTGAAACTCACTGCAGTAAGTATCATGATCTGATCCATGTCTTACAAACAGGATAAAAGTTTTGGAATACTGGCAGAAAAAGTCCTATATAACTGTTTGGAGAGCATTTCAGATACTTAGTTTTATATATTGGTGATCATTCCTCTAACAAAGTGGTTTATCTATTTGTTACTGACTATTGATACAGTCAAATTTCAAAAACAGTTTGCTATGAAGCTGAGCTGTGTTTCATTTTATTGCACTGTCATAACAAGTAAATTAGGATACTCCATTTTGAATGTAAATTTACAGAGTATTTTGGGGGTTTTTACCTTCTGCTTTCAGAGAGTCCGTACTTCAGATGATGCAGGCTGGACAGCGTGTGGTAGATAACCCTATCTATCTGAGTGACATGGGTGCAGCCCTAACAGGGGCAGAGTCACACGAGCTTCAAGACATCTTGGAAGAAACCAGTGTAAGATGAAGTTTTTAACTCAAGTGATGCAAATAGAATCAGTACATCTGTTGTATGTCATGGTTTCTTTACCAGCCTCAGTACAGAAGAGACTTCAGTGCTACTTTTGATGATATGTTGATATCAGTGACTAGATTCCTGTTGAAGGATACAGTAGATCATTAATACTGATTTACTGTGGGTAAATCAGAGTGCTCTGCATCTTTGGCAGATCATTTTCTTTGTGTGTTGTGGAGTTGCTACATGTTTGTCTTTCCACATCTGCAGGTGCTGTAAAGCTCTCCCAGACAACCTGTTGGAGTTTTTTTATTCTGCCTTTCTCACTGTGAAAGAAAAAAATACATATATGTTTATATATATATATATATCTTTACAAGAGTGTGGTGTCTCAAAACTAATTTTGTGCTATTTCCAGATTCCCAAACGGCTTTATAAAGCTCTTTCTCTTCTGAAAAAGGAGTATGAGCTGAGCAAACTTCAGCAGCGTCTTGGAAGAGAGGTGAGTTTTTAGAGTAACAAATACCTTGTGTATAGTTATACCATGTCCACCACTGTGATGCTTAGTGTGGGTACATGCTCTGATGGGTACATTATTTAGATGTGAGGTTTTCTGTTCTTCTGTTAGAAATGTGTTTTTTCATGCACGTGGTAGAAGTAACAAGCCATGAGGCTATAGCATTTGCTGTTAAATTGTGTCCAAGTTGTAATTTCATGCAAGATAAATCTAGAGCTCTGCAGTTTACCAAGCATCTGTGTACCAGTATACAACTTAATACAGTATATAGCATGTACTAGTGTAAATAGCACGTTATTTCAAACAACCCTCTGCTAGCTCCTGTGAACTGTTGTAGTTCCTGTCTGTTGTAAGATTAAATCAGAATAAAGTAATTGCATCTAAATGGTAATGAAGTACAGATGTGAAGTATGTAAAGTACAAATATTTGAGTACACTGAGTCATATTTTATTTGTTAATTCCTAGTAACTGGGACTTTTAGAATTCATGTTAAGTGGAAAATGCTTTTGGACCAGGGTTGGAATTTTTAGAGACTTCTTAAGCAAGTTGAACAGATGCAGTCTGTGGGAGCAGATATGCATCCAAGGATGGTGAGAGGGCTTATCAATGTTATTATTTTATTTTTTCACTCATCTTTAAAGCGCTGTGGTCGTGGGGGAGGTTCCTGGGAAGCAGAAAAAGGTAAATGCCATGCCCATCTCCAAGAAGGAGAATCAAGGAGACTGTAGGCATGCCAGCCTGCCCCCAGTCCCTGGGAAGATTATGGGAAAAATTCTCCAATAAGTCCTGTACAGGCAAATGAAGAAGGACATGTTTTGGAACAGCCAGAAGGGATTTTCCAAAAGCAAACTGCCCAATTGTCTTCTCTTATGAGAAGGCCTAGAACACAAAAAGGAAACATGGTTTAATGGTGGGCTTGGGCTCAATGATCGCAGAGGTCTTTTCCTGCCAAAATGATTCCATGATTGTAGCAATGCCTGTTGTATACCTTGACATTTGCATGGCCTTTGGTGTCAACCATAATAGTATTCTGACTAAATTGGGATGTTACAGACTGGAAGTATAGAGTAGGAGGCTGCTGAAAAAACTGTCTAGACTAATGGGCAGAAAGGTTGTGATCAACATGATGAAGTCTAACTTCAGCCAGCTACTAGTGGTATCCCCTCGGGGAGTCAGTAAGAACCTCCCTAAGTTCTGACAAGAGAAATCCATGGTCCCAGACCAGGCCTGGAATAATCAGGATAGAAAATAGCTATACAGAAAAGGACTTTGAAGCCGTGATGTGCAGGAAGCTTACTGTAAATTAGCAGACTGTCCTTGTGGCATGGAAGGCCAACTGCATACTGGGCTTCAGTTGCCCTGTTAGGCCTCAGGTAGAAAGTAGTGGTTAGCCTTCTCTCTAAGGAGGTCACATCTGTCTTATTCTGCCCAGCTTTTGGTCTGCCCAGCACAAACAGAATATTGAAGAACTGAATGATGGCTAGTGAAGGCCACCAAGATATGGAGGATGTTGGAGAATGATGTTAAGTCACTTGTTGTGCTAGAATACACTGCAGATGACTTCCAAGTAGTATTTTTGGTTGCTGGGAACATCATAACTGAGGAGTATCTGGAAACATTTGATGTTAGATGGGCTGTACCAGGAACACATTAGTTACTGTATTTGTTGCTTTGTCTAGGTTGAGGAGAAGATCAAGCAAACACATCGCAAATATCTTCTTCAAGAGCAGTTGAAGATCATCAAGAAAGAACTAGGCCTGGAAAAAGAGGACAAGGATGCTATAGAAGAGAAATTCCGTGAGCGACTGAAGGAGCTGGTAGTGCCCAAACATGTCATGGATGTGATTGATGAAGAGTTGAACAAGCTGGGCTTGTTGGATAATCACTCCTCAGAATTCAAGTGAGTCCGTGGCCATATCATGCTGTCAGGGTTCATTGGGAGAGTGAAACATCAGTGCAGTTCCATGAAGCACTTGGCTTCCTGTCTCCCCTCTCTCTCCCCCCTCCCCCCCTTGGAGCATATCATTACATGATAGGATTTTTCTCCAAATTGCCTGTGTTTACTTAGGTAGTCTACTTCTTTTGACCATTTGAGGTCTTCTGCCTTCTCTTGCAGTCTGATACTAGATATATAGAACATGCAGTTAATTCCTCATGAACTGTGCAATGATTCTTTTTCTGCTCTCAGTTTTTGCTCTTCCTTGTACTTTGGTGTCCTCAGTAGATGTGAGAGAAACTAACACATGACATTGGCTAAGCTACCCGAGGTGGTCCCTGAAGTGTTTGGGCAGGGTTGGAATTGCTAAGGAGTGAATAGTTTATAACACATGTTCTATGACAAGGATTGTCAGAAACTGCAGTTGAATTGAACATTTCTTGTCTCTTGAGTCAGAGTGTGCTATACAATACAACAGTTGGTATACTTAGCAGCTCTCTTAATGTTCTGAGTCTCTGCTTTTAAAAGTATATTTTACAGAGTAAAAGACTGTGTTTGAGGGCAAACATGCCTTTGGATGAGCAGAGTCTTGGCAATTGTGGAGAAGACATACTGTGTTTCACAGGCAGCATTGCTGTTTTTGCTTAAGGGTTCTAACAGTGGTTGCCATACTGCAAAGGAAGTACTTGGGGGGAAAAAAACCAAAGCTCTGGTGGCATGGCAATTGCCATCAGGTGAATCCTGGGCCCAGACAGGATTCTCACACTTCCTGTGTCCGTGATTTTGCACAACTTGATAGTTACTGCATTGTGCAGACCTTCCTGTTCAATCAAATTCCTTATCTAAGTGTGTAGTTTTAGAAGAGTGAGTGGTGCTTTGACACACCTGTGTTCTCTTCAGTTTGTCCATGCTGATTATCTGTACTGTTAACTTCCATACTGGCATCATTATCCTAGTCTTAAATCTTTGTCTGTGGTGTTGTACATCCAGGTGGTTTTTCTTGCTTCTGAACCAGGAATCTTTCATCTCTACCATGTCTTAGTTTACTGTGGAGACAGAAATTTTTTTCTAGTTTTAGGTTTCATGACCTGATCCAAGCAGTTGATGTGATGCAGACCATGTAAGCAGTCCTGTTTCTTTTCAGACAGGAGCCAGTCCCACACCAAAACAATTGTACAGAGAAGTTGTGTGCAGAAATTTAAGCCTTTTCACAGTATATTGGAGATTCTTTGTTTCAGAAAAGCAAAAACTGTGAAAAAATGCTTTGGTTTTGGCTTTTTTGTGGGGGAAGGGACAAGGGATTGAAGATTGTGGGAAAAGGTTAGCAGTGACTGCCCAAATAGTGATGCTCTCTACATAGCCTCACTTCTATGAGTAGTTTATATCCCACGTGTTGTGGATGAGATTGTTTTGGAAGGTGGTGGAGGAAGACATGGGCTAGTAAATCACTCTGATTTGTGTGTTTGTCAGTGTTACACGGAACTACTTGGACTGGCTGACATCCATCCCCTGGGGTAAGTGTAGTGAGGAGAACCTGGAGCTGGCCAGAGCCCAAGCAGTTCTGGAGGAGGATCACTATGGAATGGATGACGTCAAGAAGAGAATTCTGGTAATGCAGGAGTAGACAGTGTGTCCCATTTCACACTCTGCTTAACATCAGGCATTTTGGATGTATTTTAGATTGCAGTCTCCATTGAATTGGTGTTAATTCATGCATCAAACAGAAAGCTGCACAAAAGACCCAAATGTTCTGTTGATCAGTTAATGTGCTTAATTACTTGTGGCAATGAAAGTTGCATACTCATTTCAAAGCACAATATTCTGGTTTGCACTTAATGCTGGGCAAGTAAGTGACCAAGGGAAGCATTCTCTGGATTTTTTCCCCACTTGCACAGTCTTCACTGTAAGTGTATAACCAGCTGAGGCTTCAGTTCTGAACTGTGATCTTTTGATTCCTCAACAAGTGTGAAATGAAACAAGCTGAACATAGAACATGGGAGTGGTACAGTAGGAGATACTCACATGTAGCTTGAGAGACTCAGGTGGGAACAAGAGAAGCTGGTACAAGAACTAGAACTCTGTCCTCTCACTCCAAGGCAGTAGAGAGAGAGAGAGACAGAGACAGAGACTGCTTCTTCTGGTGAGATGATACAGAGCACAGAACATGGGAACAGCCAAGCATGTAAATAACCAGAGGGAAAGTGGATACATCAGTATTCTGACTTGGCTTCTCCCCTTGCCCCCTCCCCCAGGTCCTTAGAGGGCCAGTTTTGTGTATGATGCTTGCCTTGTAATCACTGCTGCTTGTTTTGTAATCACTGCTTGACCTGATAACAAATGTGTTTTGGTGTTGGTTCCCTTCTGTTCACTGTTGGTGTTTTTTCTGTTCTACAGGAATTTATTGCAGTCAGCCAGCTGCGAGGATCCACCCAGGGGAAGATTTTGTGTTTTTATGGTCCCCCTGGAGTTGGCAAAACCAGTATTGCTCGTTCCATTGCCAGAGCCCTAAACAGGGAGTACTTCCGCTTCAGTGTTGGAGGGATGACTGATGTAGCAGAAATAAAAGGACACAGGTCAGTGTAACTTGAGAAGTTTCTCTACCCAGCAGTTTTTACTAAAGTAAATAGGAACTTAACTGAAGTTGGACAATGTATGTAATTTTCATCTCTGTTCTGCCAACCCTTGCTCACAGGACTTGAGATACAGAAAGAAGTGAAAAAGATAGCAAAGGGTGGAGTTTGGAACATAATTATATTTGTGCTTTTAAGTGCAGTTGCTCCCTGTTTCTTGTGTATTCTCAGCTTTGAAAAGCTGAGAGCTATCCAAAACCATTGGATTGATGCCAAATGCTAATACATGCCTGTCTGTAAATGCCAGAACTAGAGAATGCTGACAGTTTGAACAGGGTCATTTCACATGTATGTTCAGGTGTGATTGGTGTCCAAATAATCAGGATGGAGGTGCTGCATGAGGAAAACCTGGAAATTAGAACATTCATGGGGAGAACAATAAGTGAATAAAAAATTGGTAGATCTGACTCTTCCATAGGTTTATTTTCCTTCCACATACACAAAAGTCCTAGAATGGCTGGGATTGAAAGTGACCTCTGGAGATTGTCTAAACCATTCCCCTGCTAAAGCAGATTCAGCTACAGCAGGTTACACAGGATGGTGTCCACACAAGGTCTGAATGTCTCCAGAGGAACAGATCCCACCACCTCTCTGGGCAGCTTGTTCCAGGGCTCTGCCTTCCCTCAATATACAGAAGGTTCCCCTCATATTCAGGTGGAACTTCCTGTGTTCCAGTTTGTGCCCATTGCCCTGTGTCCTGTCACTGGGCACCACTGGCAGGAGTCTTGTCCTGTGCTTTTGGCACCCACCCTTCAGGTATTTTTACAAATTGGTAAGATCTCTTTTCGGTCATCCAAAGGCTAAACAGGCCCAGCTCCCTCAGCCTTTTCCATGAGAAATGCTCCAGTCCCCTCATCATCTTCATAGCCCTGTGTTCCCAGCAGTTCCTTGTCTTTCTTGAGCTGGTAAGTCCAGAACTGGATACGACACTCCAGATGTGGCCTCACCAGAGCAGAGGAGAGGGTCTGCATCTGAACATAAAACCAGTGATGTTTTCAAACCAGTAAGAGTAGCCATTCTGTGGAGTAAATTGAACCTGCAGGGCTCTGCCCTACACAGAGCAGAGATGAATATTTTCTATATTTTTCAGGTGTTCTCTGTTCTGTGCCTCTTTGCCTTCACTCTGTTGTTACCCTCTTTGCTTTTGCTTGTTTCTGGATACCAGAAACATTCTCTAGCAAAATGATTATATTTTGCTATTAACAGTTTGTTCCTTTAGTATCTTTTGATTTACACTGGTCTTTTTGTCCCTATCAAATGAGGAAGGGAAATGTTACCTCTTCCAACACTTCTTACCCAAAACCCATGAAAATTCAAACATCTCTATTCTCAGCCTAACCTCTTTGCTTTTCTGTAATTGAGAAGTTGTTTAAACTAAAGATAAATCTGTAATCCAGGAGTATTTAGCCAAAATTAATGTCATTTCTTTACTAGAAACAGACTAGGTGAGTCTTGATGCTTAATATGATGATGGAGAATGCTTTTTGATAGATGTTGAAGAAATAAATACTTGCTTCCCAGAAGACTTGCAGGATATGCTTGTTCTGTCAGCTGTGTGGTGTATGCTCTGATATGTGCTATGCTTTTCAATGGCTCCCTAAATATGATCTCTGGTAAAACAGGAGGACATATGTTGGAGCAATGCCAGGAAAAATCATCCAATGTCTGAAGAAAACCAAGACAGAGAATCCACTTATACTGATTGATGAGGTGAAGTATTTGGTCTTTCATCTAGGTTTTGCTCTTAAAAGACTTTTATCAATCTGTGATCCCTGTAGAAAAGATGAAGCAGGTGAACTCTCCTAAAAATCCCAGATTCTTTCTGTTTGTATGAGGTTGGGCTCTCAACTTCTCTGGCTGACACTGATATCTTAGATGCTTTGTTTTCTCTCCTTGTAACAGACTCCAGCTTTAAAATTGTAGATGAAATTACAGCTGTTTGGATCCTAATGAACCTGGCTGAATATTCAGAGTTTCCATAGTTCTTGTATTTCCTGCATAGGTGTGGGCATGTCATTGTGCACAAATCCACTATTGCCTGTGTGATTATTAGCAAGAGTCACTCTCCCAGTAGGTCTAAAGCAAGACTCTGAGGAATAAATGCTTACAGTCAATTTATGGTCTGATTTGAGAATAAATGAGTCAGGACTATCAGCCTAATGGTTTGTGGAAAAGCAAATTAGGACAGGATATAAAGCAGGTGTTCAGAATAGACTGAATGTTGTTCTATCCTTCTTATGTGCCATACCTTTGAAGGACCAACAGCAGATTCTTGGAAATTGGATGGGGGACCAATAAACTATCATCTGTTGCAGTGTGATGTAACCAATGAGTATTGTGATGTGAAAGGTAGTGGAACCTGTAGGTTATGGTACTTGAATGGTGTTGGCCAGAAGCCCTGCCTTGGCTGTAGCAGCAAATTTCATTAAGGCCATCCAGTCAACACTACTCCTAAGGGAGAAGAAGCAGTGGTCCTGTTTGTATCCTCAGGAGAGTTCACAGTGCTGGAAGAGTCAATGGCCCTGGCCATGGCCCTGGGCAGCTGGCTCTAGTGGATCTATGTGAGCAGCAGAGTTGGTCAAGATGACTTCAAGAAGTCCCCATGAGCCTCAATCAACTTATGACTGTGACAACAGCCTAGGTCACCAGTCTGGCTCTGCTTGAATGGCTGTGCAGAGGCTTTTTGCACCTTGGAAAAGAAAGGAGAGTGAGCTTGCATATTAGGGAAGTGATTTAAGCTAGCACTCCAGTCCACTCACTGTGAAGTGTTCTGGTCTGTGCTTCTAGCTTATCTCACTTAATGAGTAGTAGCCCACTAGCACTAGCAGTAGTGTGCACATTGCCTGGGGCTTCATAGTGATTTTCTGCAACGCTCAAAAGTCCTGTGTCTTCTCAGGTGTGTTATGTACAGGAAGGTAGTGGGGACTTGGATGAGTGCACAGAAAAGTGGTAGACTGGTCTTGGATGTTAATGAATACTCATGAAGATTTTCAGATAGCAGCTTGAAAAAAATATTGCTTGAGAATTTATTATGGTAGGAGACTACTTAGAGTATTAAATTCTTTTTTCCCACAGGTAGATAAAATAGGAAGAGGCTATCAAGGGGACCCATCCTCAGCCCTTCTAGAGCTATTGGATCCAGAACAGAACTCTAACTTCTTGGATCATTATCTTGATGTTCCTGTGGATTTGTCAAAGGTATTTCTCTTTTCTGCAGAGGTTGTAGAGCCAGAATGTATGAATGCATATCAGTACAGAGATCTCCTGTCCATGAAAAAATGATGACATTTTATCCAGTTGAAAATTCACATGTGTCTACAGGAATTGACTTTAATTGAAGTGTCTGTACATGAAAGAACACGATTACCAGCATATGTCCTGTAGCCCTAACACCCTGTAGAGCCAGGGACAAACAGATGTGTGGTCTCTGCTAGAAAAGGCAAGAGTTTTCCTTTATAGGATGTTTTGCAGAGCTGCTGTCAAGGGAGGTGGCCTAATGCTGGTATGAAGCTTTTGAAATTGGTCATCTTTACACACTGTTGCACTTTTTGTGCAGCTGACATAAATTGCAGAATTGACATACTAGGAATAGGTATAGATAATTGGGTCATTCTATGCCAATTTCCTAGAAGTTGAAGAACTTCTGAGATCTGGATCTCCCATTTTCTGGTCCCAATCAAACCATTCTGATTTCCCAGCTTGTGTATTATGTATTTCTAAAGATTTATTTTGGGGGTAGGGAACATGCTATTCCATAGTTCTAAAATTCAAACTTTTATTAAAAACTAATTCCACATAGAGGCTGATCTTGCTCTAGCCTTTCAGACAGAGAAATGCAGGACTTAAGGACTAGTACTTGGAGTAAAGCAGCAAGTTAATGAAAGTTCTTAATAGTATCTTTTAATGCTTACAGGTACTTTTTATTTGTACTGCCAATGTAACAGAAACCATTCCAGAGCCACTGCGGGATAGAATGGAAGTGATCAATGTGTCAGGATATGTAGCAGAAGAGAAACTTGCAATTGCAGAGGTAAGAGAAATCACTGCTGTGCTTTATGTGAATTACACCTGGTTAATTTTTTTTTCTTTTTTTAAGATTTAGGCTTACATATTTACATTTAACTGTGTCCAAAAAAATTAGGCACAAGGTATTATGGATAGAGTTCCTTTGATTTGAACACAGAGTAACTCCAGTGTTCCTTAGGCTGTGGGACACCAGAAAGCAGCATTAAGCTAACAGCAGAAAGTTGAGTGAGTTGGAACCACTAGGCTTTTTTCAGAAATACTAAGAGAAGGATGTGGGGCATTATTTCTTTCAGAGATACTTGGTCCCTCAAGCACGAGTTCTGTGTGGCTTGGATGAAAACAAAGCTCAAATCACATCGGATGTCCTGACTGTTCTCATTAAGCAGTACTGCAGAGAGAGTGGGGTGAGGAATCTGCAGAAACAAGTAGAAAAGGTGAGGGAAAGTTACGTGTAACTGTGACACTGTGCATCAGCCTTCTCAGCTTTTTCTACAGAGATAAATTACTATCTCACCCAGGTATTGAGGAAATCTGCCTATAAAATTGTGAGTGGAGAAGCGGAGACGGTCCAAGTAACACCTGAAAACCTGCAGGAGTTTGTAGGAAAGCCCATCTTCACCGTGGATCGCATGTATGAAACCACTCCCCCAGGAGTGGTGATGGGTCTGGCCTGGACAGCTATGGGTGAGACAAAATTAATTTTGGCTTAATGTCTACATTTCTGTATAATTTTCAAAAATTGAATGTAATAGTCAAACAGAACTGAGTCCAGTGACCACCTTCTACAGCACCAGTAAAAGGAACTTCCTTTGGCCTTTAGATCCTGAATACTACTTCCTTGAAGAAGGGAGTCTTTCTTATCCCTTACCCAGGCTCATCTTAGCTTAGGGCCACAAGTTTTCTCTTTAAGCTCCATATCCCATACAAATTACATACATTAGGAGCATGAGCAGCAGGAGGTGCCACTGTGACACATGGCACAGATGAGGAATGCTGTGTCTCCTCAGTCATGTGCAACACTGACTTGGCTTCTGGTGTTGAGGGTATAGGTGCTCCAGCATTCTGTTGAGTGGGTGCCATTGGCTGCTGCATTGGATTTCTCCCCTAGTAACTTGGGGGCTTATGTGCGCTGCAGGATGGAAATCCAGCACACAGCAAAGGAGATGACCTCTTCATACTCAAATTGACCTTGGGTAGAATTAAAGTAGTTAAGAGGGAAATTATCAGTTTGGTGGAGAAGATAAACAGATACCCGGCATGGGAGAATTGAAGTGGCCAAAAATGTTTTATGAACTCAGCTTAGTCTCTGGAGGAAACAAAAAGCCATTATAAGAACTTGATTATTTCCATTAAATACGGGTTGCATCAGTGTTTCTAGAAGGTGGAGTCCAAAAAAGGCAATGAATGGAGGCTGTTCAGATTTCTAGCTGGCCTTTCTGAAGGTATTTAAAGAACAGGTTTCAGCTGCTCTCTACTCAAGGACAAGTGTCTCATCAGAGAGCATCAGTTACAAATGCCTGACAAAACTTCTGCATCACCAAAACCACCTGGTTTCATTTTCCTTTAACTTTTTAATTTTTCAGATGTTGTTCTTCTTTTCTTTTTTTTAGGAGGTTCCACTCTGTTTATTGAAACATCCCTGAGGCGACCCAAAGACAAGGAGATCAAGGATGGGTCACTTGAAGTAACAGGGCAACTGGGAGATGTAATGAAAGAGAGTGCCAAAATTGCATACACATTTGCAAGAGCCTTTCTGATGCAGAAGGACCCCAACAATGACTTTCTTATGTCTTCTCATATCCACTTGCATGTGCCAGAGGTAAACTGATGCAGAGTTCACAGAGCATGCACAGCAGCCTGGCTGGTTTGGTCCCCTAGATGTAAAGCTGGAAGGCACATTGTTTGTAAATATGTTGTGCAGAATGTCCTCTTCTAGAAGTAAACCCCAGGAATGAAGACATTTTCTACAGCAAGCATGTGGCAAGAATACAGGGGCTTGGATAATTTTCTGAAGAAACCTAAGCTTTTGTTGTAGCTGTTTGCCCTGTTATGCAGGCAGGGAAACCATGACATAGAGATAGTGATTTGGATAAATGCTTGGATGAAGTTACAAGGACATCAAAACTTAGGTCTCTGTGTAACCAGGCCTTCTTAAAGGCTTCAAGTAATATGCACATAATTGAAAATACTACTGATCTCTCTACCATGCTTCCTAGTCCATGTAATGGCAGTGATTGCATTTGTCCAATATTTGGGCAGAAAATAAATGCACACAGTGCTCAGAGTGGCTCAGATGCTGTGTGACAAGCTTTGAGCAGGTGCTTTACTGAAGACAGATTCTGAGCTGTTATTGTGCCCCAGCTTTTATTTCTGGACTGCTGAGTGCTCTGTGTGCAGTGTCTTCATTGCAGCTTGCTCTGTGTCTGTTCAGCTACTGCATTGTTGTCTGTGAATTCATGCCCTGAAAGACAGGAAAACAGCAGACATGATCTCTGTTTCTACTCCCTCTCAAACATTGATTTCCTCTGCTCTTACCTCAAAGAGGTTTGATCTCAGATAAATCCAGACTGTCACTAATTCAAGCCTGGATTTTGTGGGACTTCATATACTGATCTTTTCTGCCTTGAATGATTTTTGGTATTGTCCTCCACTGCTTTGTCACACTTGACACTCTCGTCCCTGTGATGTTGATTTCTGTTCCTTGTTTCTGTGGTTGACTTACATCTAACAAAGAGCATCAAAGTGTTTGTGCTGTTTTTCCTGCTGATGTTGCTTACTCAAAGACCTGAGCCCAGCGAGTATGGTGGTAGCATCAGGCCAGAAACCATTAGGGACTCATGGATTATTCCTCATGAACAAGGTCAGGAATGTCACAGTTGTTAATACATCAGCCAATTCAAATAGCAGAATTCCATCATTCACACGTGCAAAAACCTTTGTGAGGCTTCATGAAATGTGGACAGTGTTAAAACAACAAGGACAAGGGTATTGTCTGGCTATGCTGCTTCTTGAATGAGCAGGGGGGTTGTGCTCTGTTTTTTAAACAGGGAGCGACCCCAAAGGATGGACCAAGCGCGGGATGTACCATTGTAACAGCTCTGCTGTCCCTGGCCATGAACTGCCCAGTGAGGCAGAATGTAGCCATGACTGGAGAGGTGTCATTGACTGGAAAAATTCTTCCTGTTGGTGGAATCAAGGAGAAGACTATTGCAGTAAGAGCTTTTCTCTTGTCTCTGTGCGTTGTCCACAGGAGAGCCCTGGGTTGGGCTCAGTGGGAAAGGAGCAGCCAGAGGGGTTGCTCCTTGCATTGGGGGATGCAGATTTCATTCCATACTCAGGTTGGAAAAACCTGCAGAGGGACATGGGGATCTTGGCTGTGTGTCTGGCTGTGAGGAAAGGGATGTGACCCCAGTCTTTGTGCCAGGGCATCTGTGTTGAATTGCATGTTTCAGGGGGGCATCCAATGGAGATTTGACACGATCTCTAAGGTACATTCTTAAAATCAAGGCTCTGTTCCCTAATTCCAGTGTGAATTTGTCTGACATTTTATACTGGTGTCTGTTTTAGATAAAAGGAACTTAGATTTAGTGTCTTGTATTTTTTGGCTTAATCCCTTTGCAGTTTTCAGAATTCCTTTCCAAGCATTCAGTCTCTCTCCCTACTTTTCACCTGCACAATTCTGGCCTACATAAGCCTTGCACCACACACATTTTTCTGTCGAGAATGTTACTAGGTCTTTCTCTGTTGAGCTGGGGCTTCACATGAGTGTTCTGTCCCCAGATATATTTGGGCTACAGCCTTGTGCAGTGTCATTTCTTTTCCTTGTATGACTTAAAAATGAGTAGTTCTTTGTGACAGTACAGGACTAACCAGTGCTGTGGCACTGACTGGCTGCATTGGCAGGAGTGTGAGTGGCCACAGGCTTTAACCAGGATCACCCCCAAAGGGATGGGTACAGACCTGGGCTGGGAAGGGCAGCTCTGCTTCCCTGCTGCTTCCAGGAATGGTGTCCCTATCAAAATGTTCTGTATAATTGTACTAAGGGTATTGATGGGGTAGGTTGGTCTGACAAGCTGTTTCTAACTCTTGCTTTCATCCCAGGCTTTATCTTCATCAGAGCTGAAACAGATACCTAAAACTCTGTAAATAGTATGAATGTTCTAAACAATCCCCCAAGCTGCTGATATAGACCAGCTAAAATGCCTCCCCCCAATCTGCCCCTGCATCTGAGATGGCACTGGAGAGTATGTTTCAGGGCTTGAGGGGGGATCTAGAACATGCTTCATCCTAGTGATAGCTGTCAGGGATGCCCTGGGTGCTCCCCAAGTAAGAGAGTAAAGCTGGATCATGCTCCAAAGTAACTGCTTTTGCTTTCAGAAATAGGGAAGGATGTTTCTGGTACATGGAATGATTCCTAGGACTTGACAGCCCAACTTTTTCTCCCCACAGGCGAAAAGGGCAGGTGTTACCTGCATCATTCTGCCTTCAGAGAACAAAAAGGATTATTATGACCTTGCTGGATTTATTACAGAAGGACTGGAAGTACATTTTGTGGAGCACTATAAAGAGGTATTTGACATAGCATTTCCACAGCTGCATCTCACTGGAGGATGACTGTCATCCCTGATGGGTGGAAGGAGTTCTGTCCCTAAGCACTCAGCCCCTGCCTAGAGATGGGTAACTGGGGACAATCCTGAAGTGGGACATGAAGCTATTGCTGCTGCGCAGCTGCCAAAATGAATTATGGCTCTGTTAGAATAAAGTATTTCTCAGTCTTTAATACTGGATTATGATCAATAAAGGATTTCCAATTTTGCCACAGGAATGGTCATGTTATCAGCCACCAGCAGTGGGACTAGTCTGGTCTCTTCTCACTGAAGATGTTTCAGCTATTTCACTGTATATTTCTCTATGGCTTGTAGAAAAGGACTGAACAGTATACCCAGAGCTAGGCTGATGCACAGCTGTTATTCCTCATGTGGGAGAAGGCAAGTAGCTCTCAGAATCTGTCTCTGCTTAGAAACCTGGGTTAGGGTGAAGGGACACTGAAATCCTAAGATAGTTCAGCACAGCTGGTACTTTCAGCTGATAAAGGGGCATGGTTCTCCAGGTTCAGTCACCAAGTCAATACCACCAGAAGGAACTCCAGGTTTAAAGAGAGCAGACCAGAGCCAAACAGCAACATGCTCAGTATCGCAGTCAGCAGCACTGTGCTGCACTGCAGACAGCCTGTGCCTCTGCAACAGCTGTATCATATTCTGGGAGTGAAAAAAGGAATTAAATGTCTTGACATGACTGTTGTACCTCAGTAAATATGTATTTGGGGGCTAGAGAATTTGAATACTTCATCTTCCAATCAACACTAAGAAAAAGGAATTTAAAGAGAGGAAGAGTAAGAGCATATAGTCTAGTTGAAAAGTATTTTCTCAGCCAAGAACAGCTCGTCTCACAGCAAGGGAGCCCTTAGGGGAGAATAAAGAATCCAGCTACCGAAGTCCAGGGAGCTCTTCTTGACTCCAAGTGTCTTTCATGACTTGCTAACACTGCAGAAAACAGGCCAGAATAGAGGGTACAAAGGGAGACACAAGAGCAGACTAAGCTGCATGAGGAATGGGCTGGTGTGCCTTGGGGAAGAAGTGCAAAGTACTTACTATTTACAACAGCCCACCTGACTTCCCTCCTACCACCATCTAGGTCTAAAGACAGACTAGGAGGTGAAAGGCATTCTTTCAGAGATTTCCATGTCCTGAGGCTGCACACAGTCACAGAGAGTTGTCTCTAGAGTAAGTCACAGCAGCACCAGTATCAACATCTCCAGCTGCAGGTGTAATAAACCACTGACCCAAATTCTTGATGGCTGAAGTTCAGGACCTTGTCAGCATCCAGCAGCAGCACACACTGAAGGTGTACCAAGAACACTCACGACCCTGGTTTTGGCAGAAAGGACTTTATTGTGTTGCCGCCTGTGGAACTCAATCCTTCTTTGCAGCAGCTTTCCTCATGGCTGCCAGGACGTTACTGAGTTCCTCCCGCTTCCTCTTTGCCCGAATGTGAGTGCCAACCTGCAGGGAGAGAGCAGAGCTGTCAGTCTTTACCAGCACAGACTGGACAGACTGACACTGCTGCAGGCATCGCTTCCATCATCCCTCAAAACCAGGCAGCATGGTAAAGTCCTGGAAAGAGGGACTCAACCTCCAGCCTGGAGTTTGCCATCATGTCTCAGTAGTACCTCAACAGTTATTTGAGACACCAAAGGGGCTGCTTTCAGCTCTCATAACCATTGCAACTCAAGGAACCTCATTTGAAATCTCTTGCTTATGGCACCCAACCTCCATCACTGTCACTCTCATTTTCCCTACATCACACACGCAAACCATGGAAAAATAGCGTGACAAGGCTAAATCCTTGAGCTTGGGGCTTTTCTGGCAAAGTACCTTTGCATCCATCTCCTGCTCTCCCACCCACCCCAATGAACATTCTCTTCACTCCAGCATATTACACCAGTAACTCCCAAAACAAATTTTAAAAATAAAGGTAATTAATTAAAAAGCCAAATATTCCTAGGAGAAGGCACAAAAACGAAAACTGACATAATAGTTTCTGCCACCATCGTTAGTTGATTGACTCACCCGTTTCTTGATGAACTTCAGAGCACGTTTGTCCTTGGAGACTTTCAGCAACTCCATTGCACGTCGTTCATAGGGTGCAAAGCCACAGACTTCCCTGATCATGTCTCGCACAAACTTGGTGTGCTTGGTCAGGCGCTGCGGGAAGGGTTACACGGGTTACAAGGCACTACCTGCAGATTGCTGCGGGGACTGCAAGGGGCTGTGACACTCAGCTAGGCCTCAGAACCTCAAACATGCTGTTGGCGTGTCCCAGGAAAACCTGATCCCTGGCAGGTCCTGCAGAGCATGAGACATTAGCCAGGTGTGCCAGTCTGTCCTCAGGCTCGGGCCCGGAAGTGTCACACACTGGCACGGAGCGGCCTTTTTGGAAAAAGCTACCGCGAGCTGCCAAGGGTTTGCACAGAAACACACGCTGCACACCACAGCTACAGAGAGCATTCAGTAAGAGTGAGTAATAGGCCCACATGCACGCATGTCCTGTAACACGCATCTATCGGACCTGGATAGGTTCTAGTGGGAAATTGCGGGCAGTTTTGTGGGGGATTGCCTGTTACCAAAAGAGGCAGAATAGGAGAGACTCTAGAACCCGTCCCCTCACGGCGAAAGCGCCGAGCCGCAGCCCCGCGGGCCGGGGCCGGACACACGAGCACAACCGCGCTGCGCACCGGGGGCACCGGGCACCGCGCGCCAGCAGTCTCATACTCACCCCGCGGCGGCGACACTGTCGGGGCTTGGACACGTTCTTGGTCACCTTGTAGCCCTTGTTAAGGCCGACGGCCATGGGGTAGCGGATGGCCATGGCTACGGCGTCCGGGCCCGATGGACGCGGATGGACAAAGACCCGGGCGGCCTCACCTACGCCGCAGCGATGGCGCCACACTGATGGCGCCGCACCGGAAGGAACGAGCGCGCGGGATACCGGGAGGAGGCCGCTTCCGGCGGTAGGCGGGGCCGAGGGCGCGCGAGGGAAAGGACGGGAGAGATGGCGGCCACAGGGGCACGGCCGGCGGGCCGTGAGGGGCTGGGGGATCGCCCCGTGTGGGGCCGTGTGGGTGTGAGGGGACAGTCCGGACGAGGCGGGATCGCCCCGCAGCGGGGGGTCCGGCTGAGCTGCTGGTTCCCCTCAGCTGCGGCCGGGCTGCTCGGAGTGCCCCCTCCCATCTCGGGGCCGCGCAGCCTCGCACTTACAGACTTTTTCCCCATGAATTACAACTTTGGTATCGCTTGACCAGGATCTCATAACGTGTGTCAGACAAACCTAAAGGAACAGATTAAACGATTTTGTTGGAATAAAAGGTACTGGATCTTCTTACCTCTGGAAGAGAGCTGAGGTGAACATGTGCAACTCAATTGTCTTCTGCTTTCAAAAACTGTTGTTGTAATGGAAAATATTGACTTGAAATTGAAAATCTTGGATTTTGAAACAAATTCCAGAATTGTGCACCCTGCTGTAGAGATCTTTGCACAGCTGGTTCCTGTCATCCCAGGGCAGCGGTCCCAGCTCACCCGCTCGGCGCTGCTGGGCTCTGTCGCCCCTCACGGCACAGATTCCAGCAGTGAGCAATGGTGGTGCTCAGACGGTGCGACCGGTCTGACTCCGATGCCTTTCTCCACACGAGGGCAGAGTACGAACAGGAGTCCGCAGGCTTGGAGTGACTGTCCTACACCGGCAGAAAGAACTGCCTTTCTGAAATATTTCCTAATGTTCCCGAAAATCAGCAAAGAAAAATTACGAATACAAATTTTGTTGTCAATCTCCACCTCTAAAATCAAGACGAGTTTGATACCACCTTTGCTACTGAGAGCCATGGCATGGGACAGCTAGCTAAAGGTCTCCCCGTCCCAACAAGCTCTGGATCCCTGACAGGAGGAGCTGCCCGGGCTGGAGGAGGCGCCACGTCTCCGGTCATCATTCCTGCCGCTGCCGGTGTGCGTGGGGCTGCCGTAGGGTGGCTGCTCACTCACCTCTGGGTATGTTGAAGAAGGGCCCTTACCTGCTCTGGCTCTGTGACTTCATCAGGTGCAATAAATAAATGCTTGCCTGGAAGAGGAGGAGGTGGCACCTGCTGCTTCCCTTTGTCTGGTCTGTGAGCACCAACCCACTAGCAGTATCTGCATGGGGGGCTCTTCCTTCTCACACTGCCTATTGCTACCTTCCCCTCAGGACATCTTTTCCATTCATACAGAAACGTATGATCGACAGTTTCCAAACTCCCCATGGGTTTCTCATAATTTGACCTATGGTTCACTGGACACCCCTCAAACCCTGCCTTTTTCCCCAAGACAGGGATTCTTGCCTCCTATCATTGCCTGCACAAGTCCCTAATAAAAAAATCCAGGTTTTCAGTTTCCAGAAGTGTTTGCCCTGTTCCACATTCCCAGCATTTTCAAATGGTTTGCATCTCAGCTGAATCTTTGGATTCTGCATTACATCTCTTCACTCTTTGCCTTATTACTTTCCTAGAGGTGTTACAAGGTGTTACCCATCAGGTGAACCCGAGGACAGGGAGGCAGAAAAAATGTAGGTAATGTAGAGGAAGCCTTGGGATTGGAACTGAATCCAAAGCTGGAATGGACTGGCTCTGCTGAGATGAACATGGAGGGCTCAGTGGACCATAAATAGACTGAACATTGCAGTGTGTCCTGACTGCTGCAGGGATGTCCTGGGCTGCATGGACAGATGCACCTGGCAGGGACTTGGAAGGGATTGCTCCCTTCACCTGGCACTCATTAGATCACACCAGTGGTGCTGTGCTGTGTTCACGCCTTGCAATGTAAGAAAAACTTCGATACACTGGAGTAAGTTCAGAGGAAAGCCATGAAGATGTCTGAGGCCTGGAGCACAAGCAGCAGTGGAATGAAAGGGCCTTATTCAGCCTGGAGGAGAAGCAGAAGTGAGCTGAGGTAGATGCAAAACAGCCACCTGAATTTCTGATTGCTCAATAGAGAACAAGTATAAGAGTGATCCATCCCAATGTTGAGCAAGTACAAGAGGCCAGACTGACTGAGTGGAAACTTCTGGATCATGTTCAAAAACAAAAATTAAGAATATGGGGGTTGGAAACAGCATCAAAACTACCCAAGAGACATACATAGGCAATGCATGGACATCAGGAAGGGAACTGGAAAAGCCAAAGTTCCTCTTGACCTCCCTAAAGATCAAGGAAAGAAGGAAAAGTGCAACACCTTACCCTCTCCAGTCTGCTCCAGGTTTATAAAAAGAAAGCCTGTTGAAGGTTAGGATTGTTCTTTTTTTTATCTCAGTGATTTTTCTCCCATCTATTGCTAGGAGACAGTAACTACTGCTACTTAAGAGACAAATCAAGTGGCCAAGGTGGGAGGAAGGGTGCAGCTGCACTCATAGCTGAGGGGGCTTTCTTTTGGAAGGGCAGAGATATCACGGGATTTAGCTGGGTGGTGAGGGCTTGGGCTCAGCTCAGCTCAGCTCAACTCTTCTGCCTCTCTCATTCTGTCTGTCTCTCTCAGTATTAGAGCGAACAGTCGAGCTGCTCCTATCGCTGCCACTACAGAGTCTAGATCCTTACTGTTTTCCCTACAATAAGTGAGGCTTTTGCTCCTACGAGCAGCCATTGCATTGGGACCTTCCTAACACCCTACCTCATTGGAAAGGACCTTCACCATCTACTCAGGTGCCTCAGGGGAAACCCCAGGACCCCTGAGCCCTCTCCCCCTCTGAGAGATCCTCTCCCCACGGTGCTCGGGAGCCAGGCTGCCCCTGCCCAGCCCTGCCCTTCTCTGCCGCTGCTGCGGCTTTTTCACTGCACCGTGACCCAGCACCCTGCGGGCCGAGACAGCCCTGGGCTCCCGCTACAGCCGAGGAGTTCCTCAGACATTTCCTTTGCTACTCCGGGACATTGCACACCCTGCCTTTCCAGCTGCCTACTGAGAGATTCGTGCTGCAGCTCCTCTTGCTGTCCTCTGCTGCGGGGCCAGGACCGGCTGCCTGCTGAGGCTGCAAAGGAGGCCGCTCTCGCTCCCTCCGCTCGCAGCACAGCGCCCCCTGCAGCCGCGGGGGAATCACCGCACCCGCCCCGCCCGGCCGGGAGCCGCCAGCGCCCCTGCGGCTGTGCCCGGAACTGCAGCCAAGGGGAGAGTGCCTGCAGCCCAGAGAAGAGACTGCCTGGGGCTGTGCTTCTGCTGACACTGCCTGGGGCTGTGCTTCTGCTGACACTGCCTGGGGCTGTGCTTCTGCTGACACTGACTGGGGCTGTGCTTCTGCTGACACTGACTGGGGCTGTGCTTCTGCCTGACACTGACTGGGGCTGTGCTTCTGCTGACACTGCCTGGGGCTGTGCTTCTGCTGACACTGCCTGGGGCTGTGCTTCTGCCTGTGACTGGGGCTGTGCTTCTGCTGACACTGCCTGGGGCTGTGCTTCTGCCTGTGACTGGGGCTGTGCTTCTGCTGACACTGCCTGGGGCTGTGCTTCTGCTGACACTGCCTGGGGCTGTGCTTCTGCCTGTGACTGGGGCTGTGCTTCTGCTGACACTGCCTGGGGCTGTGCTTCTGCTGACACTGCCTGGGGCTGTGCTTCTGCTGACACTGCCTGGGGCTGTGCTTCTGCCTGACACTGGGCCTGTGGTTCTGGCTATCACTGGGCCTGTGGTTCTGTTGTTGCTGCCATTGTTGTTTGCTTCCCTTGTTATACATATATCTATATATACTATTATAGCACTGTTATTCCTTTTCTCATATATTTGTCTGAAAGCCCCATATATTCAAAGTTAAAATAATTTGAAGGGAAGGGGATCACATTTTCCATTCCAAGGATGGTTCCTGCCTGCCTTGGCAGACACCTGTCTCTCAAACCAAGACAGATCCTTTCTCTGTCTCAGGACAGATTAAATTTATTTTAGACCTCTTTATCAGCTATGGAATCAGCACAACCTATGGCCTGCCTGTCAGAGGCACAGGATGCACAGGTGAATGGTGGTGTATGGGACCTCACTCTTTTCTGAACCTGAAGCTCATCCTGCTCACTGCAGAGGTATGGATTCTTAAAGCAGGCAAACCCACCAGATACAAACTGATTTCCACCTGTCCATTTAACTGCATTCATCTTTCAGCCAGCCGCCTTCATGCCACCATAGCTAAAAAGCCACACACACCTTACAACATCCATCACCTGCAGCTATGGAAAGGCAGAGCTGTCCTTCCCTCCTGCTAGGGGAGCCAGAATTCCCAGAGGGTCACTGTGAAGCCTGTACCACCAACAAATTGCTGTGTAGCATCGGATGAAAGACGCTCTCACAGGATATGCTCCCATAGCTGGCACGGTGGGGGACGGCCTTTACCCATCAATTCCAAGCATTAACTGCATCATCTCCCCAGAAGGGAGGAGGACAGGCAAGACAATAGCCTGATACTGCTCAGCAGTGCTCTGCCTTCTTGTCTTACCCCTTCTTGGGCAAGGCCTTGCAAGATGCAGGTATTTGTATTTGCAAGATCTAGACTTAGTTTTCTGCTAGATGTCTTCCAGGAGGCAGCATGGGTTGCCCTGTAAGCCAGCAGCCCCAAGAAGGCTGGCAAACGCTGGTAAAGGCTGGTCATGGGGAAGGCAGGAGGGGACAGGCTCAGCCTCACGCCTAAATCCAAGCTACCTTAAATTCAGAGGCTACTGTCTTCTGTTAATTAACAAAGTATGCATAGCAACCAATGTGAAAAAAACTTCAGCACCATTCCCATAGATTGCCAGAGGCTTTCCCTTTGAGTTGAAAGGGTGCTGCTCTCAATGTCTGTTCTTTTCTTGTCTTTCAAACCAAAACATTTCTGGAAGTGCCCCTTTCCCAGTGCATCCTCTCTGTCTCACTTCAGGCCTCTGGACCTCAAACACCTGAAAGCCCTACTCACTTCTGCAAGGCTCAGAGCTGTGTGGTTCTGCCCTGTGCTTCATATGACCATGCATTTGATGTTTCCCCAAGTGGTGAAGCCTCTCTGTCATCCAAGAAATAATTGCTCACAACAGCATCCAGCAGAAATCTCTGCATAGGGTTCATCATACACAGCATTTCTGCAACTGAGGCACTCTCAGTCAGAGATGGAATTACTCCCATGCACAACAGAACATAGCTCTGAAAAGAGGATGTGGGGACAAGAGAAATGATAACATCTCTCTTTACCAGCTAAGAAGTAGCTGTGAGACACAAAACTTGTGATGATGATGAGCAAGGCCTCTCTTGTGGGCAGGCAGTGTTGGCCCTGTTTGGGCACTTGGTGGTAGTTGCCACCAATGCTCCACTGTGCTCTTTTGGGCAGGAGAGAGCTGGACAAGGGTATGTTCAGCCTCTGTTGGTAAGATGACAGAGGTGAAGAGGGAGTGTAACAGAACCAGGGAGCAGTCAGAGCCAAACTGAGGCTTCTTTGCTTAAACTCCTTGGTATGATAGCTACAGCTGGTCTGGAAGCTACACAGATAAAAATGACCATAACAGACCTAAACTTGACCAGCCTAGGTCATTAGAGAATTGAAGTAAACAAATCCCCAGGTAAGGTAATGATAGGATGGATTCAAACTCAAACGGGGACCCCAGCCAATCCCATTCAATCATGAATGCAGATATCTAATTGGTCAGTGAGTTGGGTGGTGATAAGATCCCAACCAATCAGGTGTGTAAGCATGGGAAATTTGAATCCCCTATAAAAGGGGGCATCCATTAATAAACTTTGGCTGTTGTCACATGAATTCGGTGTGTGTAGTCGTGTACCTGTCTCCAAAACTGACACCTTGGTGGGGAAGTAAAGGTCACCACGGAGTCTTCACTGCTACCTCTTTTAATAAAAACAGCCCTCTCCTGTTGCATCTGGTGTTGTTTGGGGTGAAAGCAAATAAAGGAGCAGGAAGGGCCTTTGCAGGGGTTTAATAGAGATTTTTATTTCAGCCACGAGCTGCTTCATTCATGGTTCAGGGAACAAAGACCAGGTACTTTTTAAGGGTCTAGGTTAAATACATGGGATGAGCAGGGCAGGGAGAGCATCAGGGACCAATTACCAGGGGACATGGGATTGGCACAAGGGTGGGTTAAGGGCAAAGGGCCAGCAGGGAAACAGGGTGGGAGTGACCAGAAACTGAGGGACAGGGAGAGGGGCACAGGGTTGACCCAGAGAATAGAACAGGGGCTTGCTTCTACTATTAAAAGAAGGCAGCTGAGAGAGGCCTGTCATTTTCCCTATTTGGGAATGCCTGTTGGTCTCCACACTCTTCCACTGGAATGCTCCTGCTGCCTTTGGATGCTGTCTCTCTCCCACATGGTGATGGCTGTAGCACGGGAACCTCCTGCAGCGATCTCGGCTCAGCCAGGACAACCACTGACTGCCTTGTGCTGCACAGCTACTGTGTTCCTCACTGGCTCTCTCCGAGTTTTTAAGCCCTGCTTTGAGGCAGTCAGAGACTCAAACTGTTGTATTTGATGTGGTTTATTAGTTAGGTTCAAGTACATTTTTAAACAAAACACTGTGCTGCACATCACATCACAGGACAGTTTTCACAGTGGTTCTTGGGTCTTCCAGGTGAAAGAGTTTGAACCTGACTTTAAAGAAAATGCTGCTGTTAGTAAGTAAACTGCAGTCCAGACAGTCTCCCCTAGAAGTATTTGATAACTTGCAAGACTTCACAGCCAGATCAGAAACCAACAGCCTCTACCACCTAAACCAGAAGAAACAGCAAGAAACAGCAGGCTAAATCCTTCTCCTACATCACCCCACACACAAGGACACCAGCAGCTCTATTCAAGCCATTGTCTCCCTTCTGGAGCAGCACATCTGCATGGACACACAGAGGAGCCATGCAACTGCCTTCCTCTGAGGAGGAGAAAGGCAGCTGCTTCTGCAGCAGCTCCCTGGTCACCACATATAACACCCATCAACAGGGAAGCTTGCCTGTATTTCTGATGTTCTGTTTTTTTACAGCACATGCACACTGCTAAAGCTGTCACCCATGGTGTCACAGGCAGCAGCTGTTCCCAAATCCAGCTGCTCTAGGAAAAACAACCCTTGACTGTGCCTTGGAGCCTCTGCTTAATTATAGTTTCTGACCACCTGGCCAGTCCAACTGCTTGCTCTGCCTGAGCAGAGGACACATCTGCAGCTGCCATTTGGGCAGGCTGCTCTTGGCTTTTGAAGGAAAATATTTAACCCTTCTGGGGCTGCACTGGCCCTTAGAACAATGATATTACAGCCTGAGCTAACAGCCTTACCTCTGCTGCCATGCAATGGAATTTTGCATCCACTTGTTCAACTATAGATGCCTTAGCTCTTGTCTTCCAAGTTGCTCATCACATCCTAATGAAAAGTATATCCTTGGATAAAGTACTTTTTTTTTTGTTTGTTTGTTTTTGTTTTTTTTTTTTGTCATTGAGAAGCCAATGTCCTGCCTTCTCTGAGGGATCCAAAAAAAGGGTTCCCCCCACAGCCAGTGTACAGGGAATTCTACACTCTTGCTCCCTGGGCCACTGCATGGTGCAGTGGGACCATGTGAAGCCTATCTTTCCTCCTTGCTGGTCTTGCTGGGGATTTAAAGGTTTCACCCTTATCAGATGAGACAGGCATTTACAGACCCACAGATTTCCCTTGGAAGTAATAATTTCAACTTCTACTACTTCAAGTAGTCACTTTAACTAACAAGTTCCATTTGTATTCCAGCCGCTTTTTATAAGGTGGCCAATGCTTTGCAATGGCTGGATGCCACGTAGCTAAGAATGGCTTCTGTGGCAATGAGGTCATGCCTCAGTCCCTTGGTGGGGCAGCTGAAAGTCACTGCTGTCAAGGGGGTGCAGGCTGGATGGTGTGTGGGTGGAGAAGCCGGGGGGCACTGCCCTTTGGGCAGCACCAGGCTGCTGGATAGACTCTTCCCAATTGTCGCTCTGTGCTGGTGGGGTCCTGAGCTGTCCAGCCATAAAGAGCTTCCAGAGAGAGGCAGAAGCACAAACTGGCATCTCAGTGTAGCCTGTGAGGACTGCGGATTTCAGAGAGACTGTGCTGGTTCCACATGGAAGGGTGGGGGGGCTGAGCCATCTGGGGGAACAGTGGGGCTGTCCCCCCTCTGGGAGCTTCCCCTGTGGGATGCGGGGACCAACTGGAGGGCTGATCCCAGGTGGCCAATGAGAGAGTTGTTTCCTTTCCATAAATCACATTGGTGGGGGGTGGGCTGTCCTCTTTTGGCTTCCAGCCTCTCTGGAGGTAAGGTGGCTCTGGCCGGGCCCAGGCCACTGGCCTTGGGTGCATGGCCCTGAACCCCAGCCCTGGGCTCAGGCTTGGCCCTGGCACTGGCCCCTGCCCTGGCCCTGGTAGCCCCTGCCTTGGCACTGGCCCCACCCTGGCCCTGGTAGCCCCTGGCCTGGCCCTGGCCCCCACCCCAGCCCTGGCCCCAGCCCTGGCCCTGGTAGCCCCTGGCCCGGCCCTGGCCCCCACCCCGGCCCTGGCCCCTACCCTGGCCCTGGTAGCCCCTGGCCCGGCCATGGCTTGGGCTTGGCCCTGACCTGGTGGCTCCTGGCCCTGCGCAGCTCCCGCCTCTGCTCGGCTCGGCTCCCCTCTCCATGTGGTGTGGCTGAGTGGGGGGATCTGGAAGCCACCAAAGGCTCTCCTTTCCCCCCCACCCCGTTCTGAGAGAAGAGGCCTCCAGCTGACCACGTGGCTTCTTCATGTTCTGGATGCAATTTTAACTCTTTTAAGATTCTCGATCTCCTGAGCTCCCCTGAATGAGAAGAAATAAAGCATGGAGACTACAGAAGTCAGCGGACTGTAGATAAAGTTCCTGATGGGAAGAGATTGAAAAGATGCAACTAATGAGTAGCTGAAAACCTTTTTTGTGGGGCTATAAGGGGACTGTGACTACACTAAAATTCTTTTAAACTGTGAAATATACTTGGGGAGGTTTAAGTGCTTGAAAAGAGCCCTTTCTGCTTTGAGGAAATGGGGCTCTCTGTTTTGGGACTGGAAATATGGACAGAGACATTTAATAGAAAAAGAGATTAAGAGAATTTTTGTCTTTCAGCAGCTTGCCTTTAAAAGTGGTACCCCAAGTGTGTAACATAACCCATAACACAGCTCTGGAAGGACTGTGGAGATGAGAGGAGAGTCATAATCTGCAATATTTTCCCAGGCGGATGTAGATTGCAATGTAGATTGTGAAGACACCCCCTAAGCCTAAACCAAAAAAGGGACTTTTCTCTCTAGAGTGAACTGAAATATTATTTAAATAGATAACTGACTGAAGTGTTTCCTGTATGTTGTTGTTAAGAAATGTGGAATGAAGGAAGGGGAGGAGGGAATAATCTAAAAACTTTATTCTGAATTCTTTTTGTGTTATTAATAAATTTCTTTTTATACCCTTTTAAGCCTGCCTTGTCTCTGCTTCTGAATCCTATCTCTAAAGGAAACTAAATGTATTAAAATTGGCAAAGCCAAGTCACACCGTGACACAGAGGTTTGAAGCTGGCTCTCATTTCTAGCTTGGTGTGTTCTTGGCCCCCCATGCCTCTCCCTGACCAAGTACGTTGGTTTGGCGCAGCCTGGTTTTTTTTTGGGGGGTGGGCACAAGGGTTCCAGCATGAGAAGTTGCTAGAAGCTTCCACCATGTCTGACAGAGCCAATCTCTGAAGATGGACATGCTCCTGGCCCAATTAGGGATGTTGGTAATGCCTCTGTGACAGCACATTCAAGAAGAAAATCAAAATAGTGCACACACAGTTTTTTTGCAGGGATGGTGAAGCAGTGCCACTGGGCCATTCCTGGTGTGATGTTAGCGATGCGCTGCTGTAGCCTCAGCCACCTCAGTGTGATCAATGGAGAGCCTTGCCCACCTGGTCACTCCTAGCCAGCCATGCTGTGGGCAAAAAGGGCAGGGGCAGCAGCAGCAGCAGCAGCAGCAGCAGCAGCAGCAGCAGCAGCAGCAGCAGCAGCAGCCCCTTCCCAGAGCCCTGCACCAGGAGAGGCATTGAACAGCGCTATGGCAGCAGGGCCGCATGGCTGCCGGCGGAAACACGGCGAGAGATGCCCTGACGTGGAACCTTGACAAGATCAACTTGGCAGTGCAGGATCCTGCAGGAATCTTTGAATTAGTGGAACTTGGTGACAATTGTTATATATTACCACAATCAGGTAGGTCAATCAATAAGGCAATTGATCAGTTATTGATAAGGAACAGGCAAGCAGCGCTGGGACGTGGGGAGTCTGTGCTCCACCCACCGTCCGTCCTGCCCCAGTCACTGTCCCTTTTCTGGGCAGTTTCCTTGGGCTGTGACATGCCCACTGTGCTGGGGAACCAGTCTGAGCAAACCCCAACATGCTGGCAAGGGCCCAAGCAGCAGTGGCTACAAGCCCCTACCAGGGCTGGTTGCACTCCCAGCAAGCAGGTAACAGCAGGGACAAGCCTGCTCATGGCCAAACAAGCCCGTGGTTTTCTTATACATAAAAAAATGGACACAATTAATGATTATAGTGGCAAAATAATAAAAAATACATAAAAACAAAAGGCCAACAAATCACAGCAAGGTGATTTAAACAAATACAATGAAATCAATATATTTTCTTGTGTTTCATGTCCATTCTTTACTTTGAGTTCTGTATTCTTGTTTATATTGATCCCATGGTGTATTTTTATAAGGACACAAATCACTATGCAACATCTTACACAATGGTATTTACAAGCAGCAGTTGTTCTTCTAGTCAGAGAAGAGGAGGAAGTGAGGACATGAGGGAAAATAACTCAGCAGCACCAAGGTCAGTGGTAAAGAAAGAGGAGGAGGAGGTCTTCAAGTGTCATAGCCAAGATTGCTCTGCAAACTGTAGTAAGAACTATGGTGAAACAAACTGTCCCCTTGTAATGCATGAAGTCCATGGGGGATGAAGAGATCCACTTGCAGCCCGTGGGAAAAGTGCTCACATTGGAGTGGGTGGATGCCAGGAAAAGCTGTGATCTAGTGGGAGACCCAAACAGAGATAGAGGGCCATTGCTTCCAAATTACAGCAACCTATCCTTAAAACACTGCTCCCCGTGGATGAGTGATTCATGCCACAACAGTTTTGGGATGACTGTTTGCCCATGGGAGGGACCTCATGGCATAGCAGAAAAAAGACTCCTCTCCCTGAATGAACAGAAAAAGACCTTGAGTGATGAACTATCCGAAACCCTCATGCCGTGTCTCCCTGTGTTGTCAGTGGGAAGGAGGGAGGGGCTGGGGAGGAAAAAAGGTGTTCTCATTATCATCCTTTGACTCTGTTAATAATAAATTCACTTTATACCTTTAAATTTCAACCTGTTTTGCCCTTAGAGTGCTTTTCTCCTAGTCCTTAACTCATGAGCCCTTCATTAATTTTTTCCCTCTCCTTTGCCCAACTGTAGCAGGAGAGAGTAAGCAAATTACTCTTGTGGGTTCCTGGTGTTTGGCCAGTGTCAAACCACAATATCAGGAGCACAGCTCCAGGCCCAGCATGCAGCTCTTGGCTGTGGAGGAACAGGGCACAGGAGAAGGGGTTGCCAGCAGGAACCTGTGGGGAGCCTGATTGTGAAGGGGAGGTTGGAGGGGAAGGTGTGTTGAGGTGCTCAGTCTGTGGCATGGACAAGCAGCAGTCACAGCCAGTGAATGGGACAATTGCTGCAAACTGCTATGTCCTGTGCAGGTGTACCCACATAGGTGCTGCAGAGGAAGGAGGTGTATCTGCAGAGGCAGAGTGCCTGTGTGAAGGATCCTTCACCATTCTGGCACAAACTTTCCTGCAACCTCAAGGTGACCTGGGCTCATTTACCTGAGCAGCCCCAGATTCTTCTTGTAAGAGAAGCTGTTTGAACACTGCCTGCCCAGACTGAGTCCTGCTGAGCCATGGTACCTCTTTTACCCACCCCAAGAGGGCTTTGAGTGGCCATGGTGGAGGCAAGAAGAGCTCCTTTTCATTCTCCAGTGGAGCAGCTGTGTGTGAGCTGGCTCTCAGCTGTGCTATTTGCTTGTACCATGTGCCACCAGGCAGCTACAAAGCAGTTTTTCACAACTGGTCTCATGACACAATATGGTTAACAAAAGCTTAGAACTCTAACAATTCTTACTTCTTGTTTGCATGGATGGATTACCTGCCCATGCTTTATCCTTGCAGACTGGGAGCATCTGCAGAGTCTGGGGCACACCTGTGACCTTCTGCAGGGCAGGAAGCAGCCACTCGCTACTGAGGCACTCAAGTCAGAGGGAGTCAGAAAAGCAGCAAGGATGATGCAGAGGTTGAGGAAGATGGGGGAACTGCAAAGGGGAAGTCCTTCCTAGAGTTCATTTAGACTCACCAACGGGCCAAGGATTGCAGGGACAACCTGCCAAGACTGTTTCCTGGGAAGATAAGAGTAGTGGGAGTATCCATCTTCCAGGGAGGCGTTGGTTCTTCCTTGTATATATCCCAACAGTGAAGTCCTGTAGAAAGCAAATGTTGCAATTTCTTTTACATGAGAAGATATTTTTGACAAGAACAAACAGGAAAATTGGTCATGAATCGGTTGGCATGGCCAGAGTTCTGCCTGTAATTGACACCCAAGGAGAAATGTGCAGGGTGAGAAGGAGAAAACTAGATGAAAAAGTAAACAAAATTCAAGAGATTTATGTAACAACAGAGCAAAAGTAAAGGGTTCAGTAGTTGTAGTGCCCATGGACAGCCCACAGAATTATGGATTCTTCACACAGAATTTTCTCCTTCTGGGAGTTGTAGTTATGGAGCCAAATATATCCTGAGGCTAGCTGAGCACCTCTAGGCACTACAATGGAAGCTGGCCAGGCACTACACTGGAACAGCTCCCAGTGAGGTGAAGGTATCCTCCCCACTGGCCTCAGGCCAATCCTCCAGACCCTGCCACTGGGTGGGATGGCCACTGAACCAGAACAGCCAGTAATGTACCATCCAAACATATTTGCATAGCAGGGGTAGAGAGGGCAAATAGTGATTTATGTTCTGCAACACGCTAACTTGACAGGCTTGAGCACATCTGAGCTTCTGCTCCTCTAGACCTGGTCAGACCAGCCCTGTATTGGCACAGAAGAGAGAATGCACACTTCTAGCCATTGGCACTATGACTCCTGCAAATGGAGGCTCATCTACACAATGCCCACCATACATCAGTGACTTAACTCTTTTTTGCTTTTAAAGTTAAATTGTCAAATGAAGTATAAACTGTCAATGTACTCACTGATCATGTAGCCTCAAACTGATCTCTCTGCCTTTCTCCCTTCTGAGGCTGTTTAAGTGTCTGCAGTTTCCTAGCACTCACTGGCTTCCCACTGCAAATGTGTTATAAAAATGCAAACCCAAGCAACAGCTGCATTATGGTTTATCAACTGCTTCCTTATTACCCAGCAAACACCAGATTAATTCTATGTTAAAGCTGAGTATGAGACTCATATGTCAGACAGGTTTTCAGGTAGACTGTTCTCCAAGATAACTGCCAAATTGGAGCCAGAACTCAACAGGCCTTAAGGGTGTGGCCACGTGTGCCATGGGGGTTGCACACACCTGCACTGGGCTGAGGATCATCTCTGTTAATGGTGTGAGTAAATCCCCAGAGATGGATGATGCTCTGAATCATTTATGATGGGAGTATCACAGATCTGTCCACTCTGCTGGGAGAGACAGAGATGGACACCCTGCCTGTAAAACTGGGGCAATATTTCCTGGTATATTAAAGGAGAACTGGCCTGGTCTTCTTGGCACATAGGGAGGACTGTCAGTGAATCTGTGCCACTTGTTACTTCTCTACTGTTTGGGAAGTTCAACGTTTTGAATACAGCAGCTGTTTTTCTGGATCCCATGGTATTACACCTTTTTGCACTTGAAGAAGCTCAGAGGTTCAGTCAGAGCAGGCCCAGCCTTAAATTCCTGCACTTGGGCAGATTGCCCACTGAGAGAGAGCATCCACCCAGTCCCTGAGCAATGGCTCTGATCCAGGGTAGATTTCTGCATGTCAGCCTGTCACACTATACTACATAGGGCCATGCTGAAGATGATTTATTTGTACATTCAAGATTTCTCCAGACAGTGTAAAACAAATTAAAACCTACAAATCTATGCTATTCTCATACCCAGAACTGGAGTACAGCAGTGCAGAGGAAGCTGCAAATATCACCATCAAACAAAAGCTTTTCCTCATTTGCTGTTGGTCCTGTCAATTTACTCCATCCAAGGAAATCTCTTTCATGGCTGCCCATGATTCTTGCACTTGCCCACCCATATGCATCCTTATGGTGGTAAAGAAAGAATTGATATGATGCTACTGACCTTCAAAATTCAGTACAGATCACAGGCTGCAGGGTCTCTCCTGACTGTACCAAACTCAAGACAGCAAATAGTTTTCTGCTCTAGGCTCCTGGTTAGCCAGGACTGTTCTTTAGGGACATGCAACTCCAACACAAGTGTTAACTGAGGCAGTATTCCAGCACTTTGCTGTTGTCCCCAGCTGTGGACTGGAAAAACGTTTTCCAATGAGAGAGATGTACTGACAGCCCCTAAAAGAGCTCCAAGAGAGATGGAGAGGGACTTTGGACAAGGGCATAGACAAGGGGGATGGCTTCCCACTGCCAGAGAGCAGAGTTAGAAGGAATTCTTCTCTGTGAGGATGGTGAGGCCATGGCCTCTCTGGACAGGTTGTCCAGAACAGCTGTGCTGCCCCTGGATCCCTAGAAGTGTCCAAGGCCAGGTTGGACGGAGCTTGGAGCAGCCTGTGGAAAGCAGAAGGTGTTCCTGCCCATGGCAGACAGTTGGAACAAGATGAGCTTTAAGGTCCCTTCCAATACAAACCCAAACTAATCTGTGATTCTGTTATTCTGTGACCTGAAAGCCAGGTGCAAAGAGCTACTCCATGAAACTCCAAACACACAGACATGAACTGAATAGTCTTCATGGTCATCTTAGTTTTGTTGCAAGATCATTATAAAGCTTAATGAATTATCCTTTGTATAATACTTTGAAATCTTGGATGGAGCACGCTTTGCAGTTGCAGAAAGCATTTCTCTCATCTTGATTAATCACATAATATGTCCAAGCGAGACTGATCCCATGCACATCCCTCATTATCTCCCTAGGCCTGTCTTCTTCCTTCTCACATATGTCTTACTCTGTAAACATTACCATTGACAGAACGCAGGCTCAATCAGCCCTCCCAAACAAGTGTAGCATATTACAGAGCATGATGGGGTAAGTAGATAATTCTCTTTCGAAGTGGAGCCAAAGGTTTCTATTTTGACCTGTCTACACTAAAAACTCCACTGGGAGCTGAATGTTTAATAGGCTAAGAGTGAAATATTTCTCTCCAGTGAGACCATGACAAAGGCTGAGCCAGCCTGGCTAGACATGAGGAGCAGAACAGGTTACTGCAGCTGCTGCAAGAAGATATGTAAATAACTCTATGGTGGTGGGCACCTAGCCAGCTGCAGCTGGCTGTGAATTTGAAAATTCAGCACCAAATGGTTGTTTTGGAAAAAAACCTGTGTTTGTTTTTATTAGCATGCAGATGAGTGCCAGCCTTTATGTAATAACAATGCAGGGGTGTGAGCATTGCATGCTCCCCTCCCACAGCTCCACTGCCATAGCAATGATTTAAGTGATTCCTGGAGCAGAGCTGGGATTGCTCTTGGCTGATAATGCAAGCTTTTTGAACCCAGATGAACTGCAATCAGAGCCAGTCCCTGCCCTCCTTCATTGTGCTCTCCAAATTGCCAAATGGCAAAATGATGACGGGCTTGCACATTAAATGAGGGAACCTGAACTCCATAGCTTGCTGGCAGTTGGATTCCTGAAAGTCTAAGAATAAAATCCAGCTCTGTATGTGAAAGCAAAACTCACAGTGTTAGAGATTATTGGACCAATATTTCACTAAACTGACGTGAATAATCCCTGTCTTTTCAACAGCAGTGGCTCTGCACAGGCACGCCCACGGTTCTGGCTCCAAAGGCTGCCACAGTCTGACTGGAAGGAAGTGCTGGCATTTTTCCTACCTGGCCAGCTCATCTGCTTTCAGTGGTGCTTTCATGGTATATTCAACTGCCAAGAATGTATGCTTTCCTATTAGTTTGGAAGAATTCCTGCGTCCTGAGGAGCCAGTGGGGGTGAGACATGGTAGGTGATGCTACCCTGAAGGCTGATTTATCCCACCATACACCTGCTCCTGCACATGGGGAAGACTGAGCTATACTGCAGGAAGCCTCTCTGGCTCCTGTGTTACAGACAGGGCTCTTTTTAGCATGTGCTATGTCTTAGTTCAAAAGACAGGTGGCTGACAAGGAAGGTGAGAACCTCTCTTGGGATGGAGAATGTGATCCACTTACAAATTATTATATTATAACTTTGGGGGTAAGATATGGGAAAAAGAATAACAGTTCTTTACTAGTGTATATATATCTCTGTGTGTGTAACAAGGAAAACAAACAACAATGGCAGCAGTAACAACAAACAGAATCACAAACCCAGTGACAGACAGAACCACACACCAGTGACAGCAGAGCCACAGACCCAGTATGTCTTGGTTTGAAAGACAGGTGTCTGTTAAGGAAGGCAGGAACCTTCCTTGAACTGGCAGATGTAAACCCTCTCCCTCTGAATTATTATAATTTTGAAATTAAGGGGCTTTTGGGCAAAGATATGGGAATGGGAGTAACAGTTTTTTAAAAAACACTGTCAGAGTCAGAATACAACCTGATGCCTCATCTGTCAGCGTGTTGGTAGCAGTATGATTCAATAGTGGTTGTACTCTTCTTGGAGTGATAGATGTGGTTCTGTTGAAGCAGTGGTCTTGTAGAGGGTGTAGTTTTCCTCAAAGGTCTAGTTATGATGTAGAAGGGTTTGGTTTTCTTCTGGGAATCTAGTGAAAAAGGCTGCAAATGCTGTTTTACATTTTAGATGATATCTGGGTAGAAATGTTTGGCACCTCCTTCTGGGTGGGGCATCTAACAATAGGATGATGCAATTTTATTAGTCATGTAGTGGGACTCAATGGCACATTTAACAGAAGATGTCTTCTCTGGAGATAAAGAACTGTCTCACTTGGTTTTAACAGATGGCTCATTGGAGAAGATATACTCCTTGGAGATCACTGCCCTACCTGGTTTCATGAGATAGTGAAAGAATATATACTTTTGGTTAATTCTTGTATTGTAACTCAAGACACAGTGACAACCAGAATCACAAACCCAGTGACATCCAGAGCCAGAGGCCCAGTCAGTGTCAGCAGAAGCAGAGCCCCGGCCAGTGTCAGCAGAAGCACAGCCCCAGTCAGTCACAGGCAGAAGCACAGCCCCAGTCAGTGTCAGGCAGAAGCACAGCCCCAGTCACAGGCAGAAGCACAGCCCCAGTCACAGGCAGAAGCACAGCCCCAGTCAGTGTCAGCAGAAGCACAGCCCCAGGCAGTGTCAGGCAGAAGCACAGCCCCAGTCACAGGCAGAAGCACAGCCCCAGGCAGTGTCAGCAGAAGCACAGCCCCAGGCAGTGTCAGCAGAAGCACAGCCCCAGTCACAGGCAGAAGCACAGCCCCAGTCACAGGCAGAAGCACAGCCCCAGGCAGTGTCAGGCAGAAGCACAGCCCCAGGCAGTGTCAGCAGAAGCACAGCCCCAGGCAGTGTCAGCAGAAGCACAGCCCCAGTCACAGGCAGAAGCACAGCCCCAGGCAGTGTCAGCAGAAGCACAGCCCCAGGCAGGGTCAGCAGAAGCACAGCCCCAGGCAGTGTCAGCCAGAAGCACAGCCCCAGTCAGTGTCAGCAGAAGCACAGCCCCAGGCAGTCTCTTCTCTGGGCTGCAGGCACTCTCCCCTTGGCTGCAGTTCCGGGCACAGCCGCAGGGGCGCTGGCGGCTCCCGGCCGGGCGGGGCGGGTGCGGTGATTCCCCCGCGGCTGCAGGGGGCGCTGTGCTGCGAGCGGAGGGAGCGAGAGCGGCCTCCTTTGCAGCCTCAGCAGGCAGCCGGTCCTGGCCCCGCAGCAGAGGACAGCAAGAGGAGCTGCAGCACGAATCTCTCAGTAGGCAGCTGGAAAGGCAGGGTGTGCAATGTCCCGGGGTAGCAAAGGAAATGTCAGAAGAACTCCTCGGCTGTAGCGGGAGCCCAGGGCTGTCTCGGCCCGCAGGGTGCTGGGTCACGGTGCAGTGAAAAACCCGCAGCAGCAGAGAAGGGCAGGGCTGGGCAGGGGCAGCCTGGCTCCCGAGCACCGTGGGGAGAGGATCTCTCAGAGGGGGAGAGGGCTCAGGGGTCCTGGGGTTTCCCCTGAGGCACCTGAGTAGATGGTGAGGGTCCTTTCTCTGGTGAGGTAGGGTGTTAGGAAGGTCCCAGTTCAGTTTCTGCTGTCATGAGCAGAGGTTCACCCCACCACAACAGAAGAAGCAGGACCAGGAGCCCAGCCAGGCTCCCGCAATGGCAGCAAATTCTCTCCCCCAAGCAGCAGCTACGTCCCTCCTCCTCTGAAGCAGCTGCCCCAGCCCATCTTTTCCCAGCTGAATTCTCTCAGTACCTCTGCCCCTCCAAGTGAAACCGCCAGATGCAGACAGATGCCCTCCCCTCCCCTGAGCTTGGCAACTTCTTTTGCCTCTCTTAAACCTGGTCATTACTGTTCCTCTGCAACAAAAATGGGGCAAAATTCCCTAAGAGAAAAGAAAACCAAGAGTAAAAACCTTAACCTCCAACATGCTATTATGTGCAAATCACTCTGTAGAAAACTGGCAAAGTGGAATTGTGGTAAGTCGGGGAGCCCTGAGCACTGACCCCTCAGCATCTTCTTTTACCCCTTTTCTGTAAAGATGGGGGGAAATGTGAAGTGTTTTTCGAATTGAATCCCTATTTACGATCACACGAGGGTCTGGTTCCAGTACAAGAGTTCAAAGGCCACACTTAGAAATTACTCACCTTATTCCCACAAAAGAGAGAACAATTCCAAGCACCAACCAGAATTCTCTCTGTCTACACTTGGTTGACACTTCCCCAAGCATGATACAGCTTGAATTTTGCCTCAGTAAGGCGGTAAATGCTGTAGCAAAAGAATATTACTTTTTAAAACTCCTGTCAAACACTAGATGCTGGATTCAGAAAAAATACACCCTCTACACATTGCAGTGTGATGTCTTGTCTTGAAAAAAAACCCTTGTTCTACAGACAGTCTGCTGTTTGCTTTAACCACACAACTACGTGCCATGTTCCCCTGTGCTCTTTTTTACATCTCAGCAAACTTTCTCAGAGTGCATGAGGAAGGTTTCATCCACAACTCATCATATTCTATTAATTCTCCCTTCTTGCTTTAGTGCTTTCTCTCCCGACACTGCTGGAAACAATTTTATTCAATAAAATATGAAATTCAGGAGCAAAACTCTGTGGTGAGGTATAAGTGCTTATTCCAGTCATTACTAGCAATTTTTGAGCATTTATGCTGAGGCCAGATTGAATTTGGACTGATAGGAAAATGTTATGTGATATATGTTCAATCCTTTCTCCTTCATGAAATGAATGACAATAACTGAAACAATCAATGAAACATTGTCTGGCTGTTTGAGCAAGGTGAAGAACACAAGGCAGAGAGGGACTTAGGTGACTACAGGAAAGACAGAAATAATCCTATTCAAGACATACAAATAAAAGAGTGTAAAATGAGAATGGGGAGAGTGTAAAATGAGAATGGCAGCAGCTGCAGAGAAACCAAAGCAGTTAAGAAATAGCAGTGGAAATCCTGTATCTCCAGATTTGTGAAAATGTCAGAGTCATTATGAAATCCCAGAATCAGAAAATTTGTTACACCCAAACGTACAGGAAACCAGTCAACGAATGGGAAGGTGCTCTGCATTGAAGGGTACACAAAGGTTTTCCTTTGTCTTTATTATCTCCTGGAAGCAATTCCTTCATTTAGCTGGTGGAAGAATCACTCCAGAGTTAAACAGAGCCTGTCTCTACTGTCTGTGTCTGACATAGCAAAAATTTATTCTTATCCTGTTCAGACAGTCAGAGATGTTGCAAGTGTCTTTGAACTAGAGCTTGGATACTGAGCCCAGGGCTCTTCCAAGTTCCTGACTTTGTACCTGCAGCAGCTTCTTCCTCTGCTTCAGTTTCCACAAAGGGAAAACCTGAGAGAGCAAGCAAGGCAGGAGCTGCAGTGCACTCTGAACAGGTTCCCAATCTGAATGCCCAGGAATGCAGCTCCAGGGATTGCCATGATTCTGTTTTCCCAGCCAGGTAAGCCTGACACATCCCTATACCATCCCTTTGTCAAACACTAAATTATTTTGTCTTCAGATAACAAATCCATTCTACCTGCTCAAAACAGGAGTTTATTGTAAAATTGCTTTGGGTAGCAAAGACCTGTTAAGGTCTCTAATGAAAAGCTAATTGCTAAATATTAAGAGATGAGTCACCATATCAACCGTGATTCAATATTAAATCCCTATCTTAGGAGGGATCCAAGAACGCCAGTATTTAAACAGATGCCAAAACCACAACTGAAACGTGTTGCCCACCCTGGAAAACACAGCTGTGAGTGGGTACTCAGCTTTTGCACTTCCACACTTTTTTCCCCATCTCACCCCCAAACCATTCTCTTAATCTTAGAAGAGATAGGAAAAATGAACATACACATATTCTGTTAAAAAGAGGAGACTGGTGTCAGGGATGAAAGTGTGCAAGTGTCCAGGTTAGTGCTAAAGAAAGGGACTTTCTGAAAAATGGGTATTATTATTGATGCATATTTCAGGAAGTACATTTGGAAAAAAAAACCCAAAAAACTTTACTGCAATACAGTTGATAGCGACACTATGAAAATACCAAGTAACAGTAGAAGGAAAAAAAAATCCCAAAGCACACAAACTCTTGAAACATTCAAAGTTCCTAAGCCATTTTCTAAAAAAAATCTGAGGGCTCAACTTAAAGGAAAAAAGGCGATTTATATCTGGTTAACATTATCAATCAAAATTAGGCAAAAAGGTTAAAAGAATTTCAAAAATATGGCAGATGCACAGATGATCACATCAAATCACAAGATAAGTGAGCTAACCCAAAAATGCTTATACAGAGGCTTTCAGCATTTCTAAAATATTTTTTCCCGTCTTAGCACAAACAAAGTTTATAGCTGGTCTTCCACAAATTTGCTGGTGTTGGAAACTGAATGTTAAAGAGAGTAAAAGTTCAGTCTAAGTGCGCGGCTTGATGCTCAGGAGTATTTTTAGGTTTGCTCGGGGGAAGCCGGTGCTGTTAGAGACTCGGAGTGCGTGGGGCAGGGGAAGGGCTGGGCTGGGCTGGAGCCGCTCCAGCAGTTCGGTTACAGTTTGCACACAGGCGCCAAAATTCAAAACACGCGCTGTACCGTACGGAGCTCCCCAGGCCGGCCGAAACAAAGAGCAGGAAGCGGATGGGGCAGGATCCCACCTCTCTGCGAGCTGCCACCACAGCACCCTGGGCTTTGTAGTCTCTGTGTGCCTCCTGCCCAGGCCCGGTCAGGGCGCCGAGGTTCACCAAGTCGCACATCTGTCACTGGGTGTCACTGGCAGCGCCCTGCCGGCAGCGACCCTCACGCGGAGGTTGTGCCTTTCAGAAAGCGCACGGGGAGTGACCTTGCTTCCATTGTAGCTGTTCCTCGTAAACACCCTCCGGGTGATAGCCACAGCTGCACTGACTGGCGTGGAAATGCCCACTCTGGGCTCCTGGGAGGAGGCGGAGGAGAAGGGGCACTTGGTGCTGTCCCGGGAGAGGGGGTGCCCCGGCAGGCGGGATTGCACTGTCCTGTCCCGGGAGAGGGGGTGCCCCGGCAGGCGGGACCGCACTGTCCTGTCCCGGGAGAAGGGGAGCCCCGGCAGGCGGGATTGCACTGTCCTGTCCCGGGAGAGGGGGTGCCCCGGCAGGCGGGATTGCACTGTCCTGTCCCGGGAGAGGGGGAGCCCCGGCAGGCGGGATTGCACTGTCCTGTCCCGGGAGAGGGGGAGCCCCGGCAGGCGGGATTGCACTGTCCTGTCCCGGGAGAGGGGGTGGCCCGGCAGGCGGGATTGCACTGTCCTGTCCCGGGAGAGGGGGTGCCCCGGCAGGCGGGACCGCACTGTCCTGTCCCGGGAGAAGGGGTGCCCCGGCAGGCGGGACCGCACTGTCCTGTCCCGGGAGAGGGGGTGCCCCGGCAGGCGGGACCGCACTGTCCTGTCCCGGGAGAAGGGGTGCCCCGGCAGGCGGGACCGCACTGTCCTGTCCCGGGAGAGGGGGTGCCCCGGCAGGCGGGACCGCACTGTCCTGTCCCGGGAGAGGGGGTGCCCCGGCAGGCGGTATTGCACTGTCCTGTCCCGGGAGAAGGGGTGCCCCGGCAGGCGGGATTGCACTGTCCTGTCCCGGGAGAAGGGGTGCCCCGGCAGGCGGGATTGCACTGTCCTTCCCGCAGCAGCCGGGACAAATCTCTTTGTATCAGATGCACATTCTGAGGCAAATGAGTTCAGGTGATTTATGCACTGATTGCTAAAGACTTACAGCTGTTTGCCCTCATGGATATTGAGCATCCAGTATTCCTGTTTATTCCAAGGTTTTCCAGTTTGAGGTGTACTTGATATTAGGATTTCACATGAAGATCATTGTAGTTCTATTTTGAGACCAAATACCTACTTGCTACATTTTCATCATGGGTCCATAAGTTTTCACAATATGCTGTATTTTCTTGCTGTCTTTCCTGTTTCTCTATCCAGACCTATGCTCCCACCTTGTATAAAGCTCTTGCTACTTTATCTCTTTCCTCTTCATACAGACCACAGGCTTTTCAGTCTGTTTTTTTGACTCCTTTTTCTCAGCACTCCCTTGTAGCTGAAAGGCACAAGGCCAAAACAGCTTTGTGAATGGTAATCCAGTTTATACTAGTTCATGTGCAAGAACTGACAGAATTTGGGGTTTTTGGGGAGAATACTACTTCAAATATTCAGGAAAAGTCCTCAGTGAGTTTTAGTTTGTATAAAGTTTGACTATGTAGCCAAAAAAATAGCACTTTTTAGGTGCTCCTAAAAACATCAACCTTGGGAAGATCCGAACCATGTATTCTCCATTTCAGCACAGAACCGGACCCTGGCCTGTGCAGAACTAACAACAAAGAAGAGCACAAGCGGCTGTGGACGATATTTTAGGGAACCACAGTGAAAACACACAAATACACCTTTTCAAGGAACGTGTCAGCCCACAGGCCTAAGCCCCGCGGAGCCTGCTGCTCCGCCAGGAACGGGTGAGGGTCCGTCCTTTCGGCCGCTGCTCTCTTCCTCGTTGCCACCAAAACCTCTTCCCCTCAGAAGCGGCCGGCGCGCGGTTCTGCCGCTGACGCGCAGCGCGATCCGCAGCCGCCGTCCGGGACTGGACGCAAAATGGCGGCCAGCGCCGAGGCCCGCGGCCATCTTGGCGCCGGGACTGCATGTCCCAGGGGGCGCCGCGGCGCGAGGGGCCGCCCGCCCGCCATCTTAGCGCTCCCTCCCCCGGTGCGGCGGGATTGAATGAGTCGGTGCCCGCCCGCCTGCCATCCCAGCGCCATGTCAGGCACTCCGAGCCGCGGCACCCCCGGCGGGACCCCTCTGTCACCGACCCGCATCTCACGGCTGCAGGAGAAGGAGGAACTGCGGCAGCTCAATGACCGCCTGGCCGTTTACATTGACCGTGTGCGGGCGCTGGAGCTGGAGAATGACCGGCTGCTGCTGAAGATCTCGGAGAAGGAGGAGGTCACCACCCGGGAGGTACGGCCCGAGTGGGGAGCGAGCAGTGACTGCCCGTGGAGAGCCCCCCCGCCTCCGTCCCGGAGTGGGTCCACGGCCCGGGCTCGCCCGGCCAGTTCCCGCCCGTTCCCTGCGCGGCGCGGGGCGCGCTGTGGCGGCTCCGTGTGGCCGCCGCGCCATGCGCGTCCTCTGGGCGGGGAGCGGGGGCTGTACAGACCCGCGCGGCCCCTCGGGGCGGCCGGGGGCTCTCTGGCCGCGGTGTCGCGCCGAGGGGCTACTGGTCACACATTCAAGGCGGCTCCGGCCGGGATTGGGCACCGGCGGGAGCACGGGCCGGTGGCTGGAGCGGAGCGGGGAGGACGCGGCGCTGCGGGCGGTGTTGGCGGCTCCTGGGCCGGCCGGGCTGCAGCGCGGGGCCGCTGCGGTGCCTTGGCTCGGGCGGGGCTCGGCTGGGGCCGCGGAAGGTCCGAGCCCTCCGATGCCCCCGCGCCCACAGCACACGCGTACCGGAGTGTTGGGTGTCCCCTGCAGCCTCTGTCTTGATGGCTAATGCAATGGGATGGAAGACTGAAGGGTTTTAGACTGACTTTGCCTCTCACCGTAAGAGGTCTTTTACAGACCCCGTAAATACTTGGAATCAAATCTCTGTGAACGACTCAGATTTGTTTCCTCGAATTTTGGAAGCAAAGCTGGATGATTCTTTTTCCTAAGCCTTGCTTTTCCCTGCTCTGTGGTTCCCTTGTGGCGGAGGGTTGCAGTCCTGTCCTGTACAAGCCCAAACCCCTCAGCAAGGTGCGGTGTTCCTATCAGTATAGCCTGGACTGGAACTTCCGCGGTATGATGGATCGCTGTGCCACTGGGTAGCATTAAAATTTATTTTTCATTTTCCTTTTTTCACTCCTTAAGATGCTGATTTGGGGATGCTCGGGGTGTTGGAAGGAGGGTTTGATTTAATTTAGTTTAAGCAGAGTAGATATGATAGTTATTTGGGGGCTGTACCTGCAATCAGTGCATGTATGCCCAAAACCGAAGTACCTTTAAAGTCCCTCTGTATTACTTAATGATATATTGTAACTTCTATACTTTCAAAATTGCCTGCTATTTCTAAGCATGAAACATCACTTGCCCTGTGAAATCATTCTATGAACAAAATGAACACGCCTAATTTACAGCTTCTAAGTTGTAGATCATTGGAGGCTAGAAGGAGTAAGCCTTTGAAATGCAAGAGGCAGAATGTAATTCTATTGACAGCACACATGGAGTAAGAGGACAAGCAGACAATGTAGATTTAATTTCATTAGACTTTTAACATGAGCGTAAAACAGCAGTTCTGTGTCCTAGCAATTCTGAAACGTGTTCTGATGCAGTAATCACAAAATAAACCTGAGAATATTGGTAGGAACCTTTTGGTTACTTTGCTCTTGAGCTTTCCTTCTCAGTTTTTTTTCATCCAGACTTCAAAAAGGTTTTAATCCTTAGACATATTATAACAAACTTTGTCAGGATTTGTCAAACTCTTCTTTGGCACTGATGCTTTGGCTTGTCTCTGGACTGCCTTTGTTAAATACTTTCCCCATCCCTTTAGGAAGATCTGTTTATTCTTTACATATGTCTACAAAAGGAAGCGTTGTAGTTTTATTGTTTTAGTGCTGGATAGTGGACCTTGGTTTAGGACTGTGGAAACAGTAAAACTTCACATATTTGTCAGATTTTCCATTTACTGGAGTGGGAGAATCTTGTCCTTTCACTTTTGGGACCAACCTAGTAAACTGGATTTTCTGCTCACAATTCAGTTTTCTTAATAACCGTTGGAATTTGCATTCATAAAATGATAAGGCTTAGTGTGAAATAAGATATTAATTAAAAATAGACCCTTGAAATCCCAAAAACCTCCCCAAACCTACCCCAAAGCAGCTCTAACTTCTATGTAGAAGCAGAGTTAAATGTGGTCCAATGAAATTTGCAGTCCCTTCTCTCTGCATTATTAAGTATTTATGTGTGGAAGAGTCTGAGTTCTGCATGCTTATAGGAGACTGTTTTCTTTTTCCACAGTGTTCAAAATGAAAATTCCCATTGATTGTTCTCAACTGTGTGTAAATTTGAGTATGACCTTACTTTGAATATTCTATTGTTTTTTGGCTTTTCTAGGAAACATCACCTGCCACTGTGGTAGGTGGTATCTTGCACGTTGTGAGAAGCAGACAAGAGGGAGTGCTCACCAATGGGCTATTGGTTATTACTTGAGACTTTTGCCTGGAGAGCAGATGATGGGGTCCATGATCAAATGTGAATTTCTCAAGGATAAGGATAGCTATGGCAAGCAGTAGCAGAACCATGGTTATCATGAGAGAGATGTTCTTTGCTTGTCACTCCAGTATCTGACAGGGACCGTATCTGAGCTGGGTGAGACCATTATTGATTGACATGACTTGTCATGGGTGATCACTCCTGACACCCCCTGCTCCCACCTTGCATGTATGGGAACGATTTTGAGCTGTGCTCAAAGTTCTGGTTTACAGTAGTGTCTTCTGGATGAGAGAAGTTCTACTGATGCTGATCAGGCAAGGGCTCTCTTCTGCCAGAGATTCTTTAATCATCAGCTGATAGGATGATCTTTTTCCTTGGTGTTTCAATCGTCAATTTGAACAAGATGGCAGAAAGCAGATGTGCTGTTCTGTGTGGCAGTCTCAGCATGGCCTTGGAACAGTGTCATTCCTGCTGTTCTTTGTGATGACACACGGTTGCCATCTCAGCAGCAAAGGAGCTTTGCAGTTGATTAATCTTTAATTTTTCATTAATTATGAAAATTTTCCCTAACCCTCTTCAGTGCTGCTTTACCTTTACTCGTATGCAGTAGATGCCTAGACAAATAAAAAGTGTATACAGTGAGTCCTCAGACAAATGCAAAAAAACCAAAAAGTTTGCAGATGTGGCTGGGGGAACTTCTAACTGTCCTCATTCCTCCTCTGTTTGCTTTCCTCCATCACTGTCCTTGTGTAGGTTAGCCTGTGACAAGAGAAATTGAGCTCATCCTCTTGTTTTTCTACATCCTTAGTACAAGACTGATGCTGTTCTTACTGTTGGGGTCAGTGTTGCAGTAATCTAATTTGTGAAGCTGGGTGGGGAGATAATAGAAAAGCTAAGAGAGCAGTTCTAGAGCTCTCCTCATTCCCTTTTCCTCACTCCCTGCCCTCTCCTGCAGTGTTTATGGTTGCAGCCTTCTGGAAGAGATATTTTGGTGGGGACTGGAGGGATTATGCACTGTTCTAAGCACACGCTACTGTGCTCGCCCTCTGAAAGGGGAATTGGAGAGAAAAATGAGGTCCTTGGGACCCTCAGCTGCTAACAGCAATTGTCCTTGTGACAAAGCAGTTTCTATGGTGGTTCCCTCTTCACTTGTGTCTTCCCATCTCTGTGGGTGTGAGCTCATGTGGTTTCCTCTTACTTGCCAGTGTTGGAGCTACCGTGCTCTTCATGTGCACCATGTGTGGTGACCAGAACTACTGTCAGGACCAGGATATGAGGGTCTGGTGTTGTCTAGTTGCCACCTGCAAAATACATGCTCAGATGTTGCTGTGGATGTTGGGTCACTCAAGTTGCATCCTCTAAAATATTGGGTTAAATGGTTTTCTGGTGCTGTAGACATCATCTGAGAGGTGCCATAACTCACATCTTCATTGTTCTTGAGAACTTGACTTATATTCTTGGTGAGTCTTAGCCATAGCTGACTGGCAGTCCTTTTTTGATCTGTATCTGGCTAAATGAGAACATTCTGAGCAAAACCTGGTGGGTAATACATTTGTGTTTAGCACATTAATGTAGACTAATGAGATCGTTTCATCACAAAATTTGTCTGGAGTCACTTGTCATCACAAGTGGATGGAACATGTTTCTTGCCTAGCATGGTGGGTCTATGCCTTATTGATGTGTTTCCAGTCTTCACGGAGTGGTATCTCTCAGCTTTTCTCAGGTGGTTGTTTTGGGAGGGTCTGTGTCAATGTCTCTGCCATTTACCCACTGCCTAGTGAACTTTGAATGCTTCCAGCACAGGTAGGTGAAAGTGTTGAGCAGTTGTATCTTTCAAAGTCTGCTATGGAAACATCTCAGTTTTCTTTTTCTATTTCCTTGTTCCCTGTGTTGTCTAATTACAAACTTACAGGCTCTTTTGCCAACAGAAGGCGGGGGGGGGAATTGAAAGCACTTTTGTAGTGCAGTGTTGGTTCTACGTTGGCCTCTGTGCAGGAATATTTGTGCTTGGGTGCACATGGACCTGAAGTGGATTGGACTGCAGCATGTCCTTTTGTTTTTTATTGAACTCCATTTTGAGGTTTTACTTTAATTTTTTCTGTCACCTTCAGATGGGGTTTCCATTTTCAGAGTTGAAAGACCCACTTTTTGGCCTAACCTGTCATCTGGGAAGGTTTGTTGCTTCCCAGGGCTTGTATTCTGGATGTTTTAGAGAGGCCACTGAGGCTCACATAACCATATGAGCTTATCCCCCTTCTGTTCTTCAACAGAGGGATCAGTGCTAGTGGCAAGAGGGACCTGAAGAGTATCAAACATGACTACAAGGCTCTGGGTGATTGTTGGAGGTTAGGGTTTGGCTTTTTTTTTTTCTTTCCTTTTCTTTCTTTCTTTCTTTCTCTTACTGAATTTCCCCCCATTTGTTGCCGAAGAGGCCAGAGCTATAGGTACTAGAGAAAGATGAAGAATGCGGCCAAGGTGGGGGGAAGGGGTTCAGGTGGCTGCAGGCTCTAAGCTGGGGGGTTTTCCCTTGCGAAGTGCCGAGACACTGTGAGATTTTGACTGGGGGTTGAGGGGCTGGGCTCAGATCCCTGTTCGCTCTCAGGATTAGAGGGGAGATGGTTGGGCTGCTGCTACAGTGGGGAGACTTCACTGCCACTGCTGAGTTCTGTCCTGCACTGCTGCTCCTACATGGGTGAGCCTTTGCTCATAAGAGTGTCTGTTGAACTGGGACCTTTTCAACACCCGACCTCACTGGGAAGGACCCTCACCATCTATTAGGGTGCCCCAGGGGAAAACCTGGGATCCTGAGCCCCTAGGTGGGTATCTCCTGGCTGCCACTGACCAGCCCCGCTGTTTTCTGCTGCTGCTTCTATCTTTTTGCCACACTTTAATGGATACCCTGGGTCTGCCCCAGCCCTTCGGATCCTGGCACAGCTCCTGAGTTTTTGCTGCACTTGGTTTGCCACCCTGAGTGTGCCTGCCTCTGCTGTTCTAGCTTGCTGCTCTAAGGTTCCTGCTGCAGTCCATTCAGCAGGCAAAGGAAGCTGTTCGGGCTCTCTCTCTCTCTCCCGCCATTGCCGTGCGCAGAGGCGGCTCCGCTCGCAGCACAGCGCCCCCTGCAGCCGCGGGGGAATCACCGCCAGCGCCCCTGCGGCTGTGCCCGGAACTGCAGCCAAGGGGAGAGTGCCTGCAGCCCAGAGAAGAGACTGCCTGGGGCTGTGCTTCTGCTGACACTGCCTGGGGCTGTGCTTCTGCTGACACTGCCTGGGGCTGTGCTTCTGCTGACACTGACTGGGGCTGTGCTTCTGCTGACACTGCCTGGGGCTGTGCTTCTGCTGACACTGCCTGGGGCTGTGCTTCTGCTGACACTGCCTGGGGCTGTGCTTCTGCTGACACTGCCTGGGGCTGTGCTTCTGCTGACACTGCCTGGGGCTGTGCTTCTGCTGACACTGCCTGGGGCTGTGCTTCTGCTGACACTGCCTGGGGCTGTGCTTCTGCTGACACTGCCTGGGGCTGTGCTTCTGCCTGTGACTGGGGCTGTGCTTCTGCTGACACTGACTGGGGCTGTGCTTCTGCCTGTGACTGGGGCTGTGCTTCTGCCTGTGACTGGGGCTGTGCTTCTGCCTGTGACTGGGGCTGTGCTTCTGCCTGTGACTGGGGCTGTGCTTCTGCCTGTGACTGGGGCTGTGCTTCTGCTGACACTGCCTGGGGCTGTGCTTCTGCCTGACACTGACTGGGGCTGTGCTTCTGCCTGACACTGACTGGGGCTGTGCTTCTGCCTGACACTGACTGGGCCTGTGCTTCTGTTTATTGTTGCTGCCATTGTTGTTTGTCTGTCTTATTATGCCCATATATATATATATACTAGTAAAAAACTGATACTCTTTTTCCCATATCTTTGCCTGAAGTCCCATAATTTCAAAGTTATAATAATTTGGTGGGAAGGGGGTCACATTTTCCATTTCAAGGGAGGTTCCCAACTTCCTTGGCAGGCACCTGTCTTTCGAACCAAGGCTGTGATTGTCAGTAGCATCAGAGCCTAGGTGTTATGGGGAGAGTGAAGGGCTTGAGGATAGCTGAACACATCCTGCAGTGCAGCTCTGGATTGCATGACTGCTGTTAGCAGCAGGGTTTTGGATTCTACAGCAAACCCCAAGCACAGATTTAGGCTGGGTGGAGAATGGATTGAGAGTAACTCTGGGGAGAAGGAGCTGGGGGTGTTAGTGCGTGAGAGGCTCAGCCTGTATTGGCCATGGGCCCTCGCCCCCAGAAACTCCCCCTGTGCTGGGCTGAGCCCACTGTGTGGAGATCAGGGGAGGGGGGGATTCTGCACCTCTGCTCTGTTCACAGAAGCTGTAGCTGCCCCATCCCTGGAAGTGTTCAGGCCAGACTGGGGCTTGGAACAACCTGGGATAGTGAAAGGCGACCCTGCACATGGCAGGGAGTGGAATGAGATGGGCTTTAAGGTCTTTGCCAGCCTAGGCCTTTCTGTGGTTCTGTGACCATGGAACTGTTTCAGGATTCACAACTGCCTCAGAGAGACAGGATCCAGTGACTAAATGTCCAGCATACAGCTGGATAACCCTGTCACATAATGGGTAAGCAACTGGCTCTCAAGTTGGGCCCAATGGCTTGTAGTGATGGGGGTGACATCAGGCTGACATTAGTCACAAGTGGAGTTCATGGGTCTCCAACCTCAGCCCATTCACATCTTCATCCATGACCCTTGAATACAGGACTCAAAGGAATATTAAAAAAGTTTACCAATGACACTAAATCAGGAGAAGTTGTCAACACCTCCAGGAGCAGGTGTTCAGCCTGGAGAAGGGGAGACTGAGGGGAGACCTCAATGCAGTCTTCAGCCTCCTCATGAGGGGCAAGTACCAGTCTCTACACTCTTGTGACCAATGACAGAGCTTGAGGAAACAGCATGAAGCTGAGCCAGGGGAGGTTTAGCTTGGATACCAGAAGGTTTTTTCCCAAGAGGTAGTTGGGCACTGGACAGGCTCCCTGAAAGAGCTCACAGCACCAAGGCTGCCAGAGCTCAAGGAGCATTTGAGTGACACTCAGGCACAGTGTAGATTGTTGGGGGCAGGGCCAGGAGCTGGGCTCAATGCTTCTGGCAGGTCTAACTCAGCATGTTGTATGATGCTGTGAAAGTTATTCTGGTATCCTTTCCCAGAAGCAAAAGCAGCAATCTTACATGGTCTGTATGTTTTGGCTATCTGATATACCTTTCAAATAATCTTGCCTTCTAAAAAATATAAAGGTATAGAAGACTTCAAGGTGCCTCAAGCAGTCTGTATTGCTGACTATGTGATATATTATTTTGTGACAGGAGAAGTCTGTAGTTCTTTGTCCTCTGAGGTAAAGAACAAGAGTGGAAGCTCATTTCTGAACAGTTCACATTTCTGAAGAGTTTGTCTGGTTTCAGATGCTTTCTAGTGGAAGAGCAGCAGAATCAAAATGGGCCCTTGGGCTTGTATTCCACAGAATGTCTTCAAGTGTTTAAAAAAACCTCCCAAAGCAGCAGTATTGGGAATAAGGCAAATAATTGAAGCTAAAATTGTAGGGTGCACTGATCTAGTTCAGTTTATCTCTTAGGAATGTTTGCACATTTCAAACGGAGTATGTTTTGTCATGGTGGTAATAAAAGCTAAATCTTTGGGTTGGTTGTTAATTGAAAATGTTGAATATAGAATATTCTTAAATGGCAGGAATCATATTATATACCCTTTTTCAAAGAAACTTGTGTGTAATGTGATCCCCTATTTCAGTTCTTTGATAGTTGTTGGGATGTTCTCATACCTGAATACATTTTCCTTCCCCTTAGGTGAGCGGAATCAAGAGTCTCTACGAGTCGGAACTGGCTGATGCTCGAAGAGTTCTGGATGAAACTGCCAAAGAGAGGGCTAGATTACAAATTGAAATAGGAAAACTGAGAGCAGAACTTGAGGAGTTCAATAAAAGGTGAGGAGACTTTTTTTCTTTTAGAATGGACGATATTTGCTGTGGAAATGATACTAATGATTCTTCTTAAAATGCCTTTTGGTAGCAGATCCGTGAAACAATACAGGCTTGTCAGAGGGAAAATCCTTCAGCCTGTTGGTACAACTGGTCAGGCCACAGAATTCCAGCAATATATACACAAGTGTATTTGTAAATATAACAAGAATGTCATGTGATTTGAGGCTTAAACAAATGGCTGTGCCTACTTTGTCCTGTCATACCTCCACATGAGCACATGTGTGTGCAGCTGCTTGGTAAACTGGATTGAGAAAGAGATCTAGATTAAAATTGATGCATTTAAGGAGGGTTGATTAATGGTTTTTATTGTCTGTTTTACTGTATGACTGATGGAAGAAAAGGGAGGAGTGTTGGCCCTGAGCAGTTTGGGAATATGAAAATGGTGTTGCCTTGAAAAGACATGAAGCTACAATATAAATGTGCTGGAAAAAGACCTTGTACTGACTAAATTTTTTAAAACTGCTGTTCAGTTTGCACCACAGAGAACTGGCATAATAAACTAGTTCCTGAAGTCAAGTAGAGTCCATTATTTCAATTCCCATTGAATTATTTGTAATCAAATACTTGTCCACAGTAGAAACTTAATTTTGAAATTTATATATGTGGTGGAAAAATAAATTTTTGCTTCTAAGTGAATTTTGGTACCTATTTTATACTATATAAGATTTGGGAATTACAGGTTTTTCCTGAGCAGTCATTATGTACATCACCTGTTTATCAATGTTGTTGGCCATAAAAGCTTTTAATCTGACAGTGTCACTAAGCCTACCATAAGTCTCTCATCTTTCTTCATTTGCAACTAAGTGTAAGTGCTTCCTTCCCTTGTCTTTTTTATTTCTGACTACCTAGTTGGTTTATGATCAAGTATTTCATGTTTTCTCCGTAACATATTACTGGATACTCATTTTCTGTGCTGGGTCCTCTTTTTAAAGTCAGCTCTTGGAAATATTGTTTTAGGGAATTTGTCCTAAAATAACTGTCCAAATAGGAAATAGCTATAGTGAAAGCAGTTGCATTTGAGTGAGTCAGTGTAAAGTCTGCTGAAGCCAATCCCATAGGTCTGCATGTGGTCAGGCAGCCTGTGCACTGGATTTGGTTTTGGCTTTTCTCTGGTAATGGCAGAAAACATTGGTAGCTGAGCTTTAGTTAACCAGGAGAAATCCCCCTGGTAACTAGGTCAGCTGTAATAAAACCCCTGAGGTGCAGTGAGATGTATCCCACCCAGCCCTACTGCAATGTTCCTGTTGGGACTGTTTCTTCCATCTCAAAGCCTCAGGCCAGCAGTCTTAGCATTTATTTTGGGTAGTATATTTTGCATGGCAGTTGGCATCATGTGGACTTTAGGTTGTCCCTCTCATCTAATGATAGCTTGGCTTTTAAACAAACTCCAGAAGAGAGCAACAGCAGTAACTGGGAATTTGGTTCACCTCTCATGTTTTGGGAGATGATATTTCTCTGTTTTGATTAAGGTATCTTTGTTAGCAGTATCTTCATTTGGCAGGTAATGAGAATCCAGTTGATTCCTGTTCTTTAGACCTTTGATAGCCCTAAGAGGTTTTACAAATACCTTGTTGTAGAAAATAGTGCATGTAAAGTGATGGAGATGGTGTTTTTCCTTGGATCACCTCCCTCCACCATTGTCTGGACAACTGAGTTGCCCCTTACCAATCACATCAATGACCAATTCTACCAAACTAATTTCAGCTTTTTGTTTGTCTTTTGTGAACAGATGAGGAAAAAACACCTGGTATTCTGGGTTTCTCTCTGTATTTACAGTAGAGTTGAATTCTTCAGCTTCAGAGTTTCTTCTACCAAATTCCTTCCAGTCCATTGAAATGCTGTAATGTACTTGGAGTGTTCATGGGGTGTCTAGCTTGTGATGTGGCCAGACTCCTGCAAGTGCAGCTTCCAATTTTTTTTTATTTGCAGTGTTCACTGACATCTAGCTCATTAGTGAAGCTTCCCTGTCTATGCTGACAGTCAGATAGATGATGCTTCTCTCAGACCAGACTTGCTTTGAGAGCTGTGTTTAGTGGAAGTGTAGGTTATTGCATAATTACATACTCACTGCTATTACCTCTGTCTGTCTCTCAAGCTCGTGACAGAGGATAGATTCAAGGATGCCAGCACAGTCTAGCCAGGAGGGATCTCAAGCATTGGTTCTGCTGTTTGCTTGGAATAGGTTGGGTTGCTGGGACAGGAGATAATAGACTTCCCTTGAGACATAGGATCACAGTCAGTCCATGCTTTAACAGCAGATTCCCCTTTCTTTTTTTCTTCCAAAGTCCGTGTTTGTGAGCATGGAAAGCCCTGAAGCCTTCTCCTGAAGGCGCTGAAGGTATTCCAGGGAAGCTGCAGGATATGGCTGGAGGTGGTAACATCAGGCCTACTTTGTGTCCAAAGGAGCCTGAGGCTTACCCTGCTTTTAGTTCCTTCCTGGGACTGTCTAATTGCACAATTTCAGCTTGTGAAGCAGCTTACCAACCTGCATTAAGAGCCTTGGATGAGACACAAGGATTTGGGACAGGGCCTGTGGTCTAGGAAAGAACAAGGTTTTTCTGTCAGCGTAATGGTCTTCAGAGGAAGCATTTCTGCTCTTGTCTATCTGTATCTTATTCAGATACTGACAGATAATAGTACCCCACAGTTCCATGTGAGTGCAAATTCAACTCCCAGGGTTTGGATTCTGGGGCACATATTTTGTTTAGTTTAGATTTTTTTTTTTTCTCTTACTGTGTTACCAATGTTGTAGCATTTTCTGGGGGATCTTTAGTGTTTGAGACAATTGCATGTAATTTTGCCTGGTAAGTCAACAAGAAGCATCCTAAAGTTTTTCTAGAGTATTTTGTATTGGTTTGGACCAAAGGTCTACTTAGCCTGTTAATCGATGTCTGTTAAGAGCCTCTTTGTCTAGAGAAGAGAAGAATGTAACTTGCCTAGCAGCAGTTCTCTGGAGTACTCTTCCAGTCTTCAGCAATTCCCTTCAGCTAAGGGACTTCCTGATGGCCAGCTGGATTCTGTATAATAGCAATCATGATTTTGCATTTCAAAGTGTGACCAGTATTCTGAGTCTCTGGAATTCTTAGACATAGCAAGGGGATTCTGAGTTTACCTACGTATTATATAAACATGTTGTTCAATCTGCCTGCCCAGTTTCATTGGTTCATTTAACCCTTTATTTTTGTATTCTCTTTCATATCTCTTAAAATTTTTCTCTTTAATGATCTCTTTTTTCAAGTGGAAACATCTTACTCCTTAGTTGCTTCTACTCCTGAAGCTGCTTTGTGCTTTCAATCAATGTTTTATCCTCTCTGTCATTTTTCCTGTTTTAACGTATCCTGTTGGGAAGAAAAGCTGCAGAATTGAAGCTTCAGCCAGTATTCAAGATGCTGTTGTACCATAACAGTGTTCAATGTCTTGTTCTGTATTTTATTTATTAATAATTTATTAAACACAGTTGCATTTTGAGTTCTTCTGAGCTGCTGATGTGTGAAGAAGGGTGAACTCCAGATAGTATTTTACATCAGACTCAGAGATGACTCCCTAGACCCCATTGAGTGGGACAAGTGCTACAGAACTCAGAAGTGTTTGGTGGTAACCAGATTTGCTGTGGCCTCTTTGGGCAGAGATGGAAGTAAGGCTCTCTCAGAGCCCTTCTGTGCAGGGTTCCTATCCCTGCTTACACTCCTTGCCTTCCTTTACAAAAGCCAAATTGACTCTGAATTTTCAAATTCTTGTATGATTATGCATATGCCCCCTACTTTTCTTCATTGATGCCTTTGTCTAATTTTGCCTATGCAATTATCAGAGAAGGGTTTTTATGGGGACTTTATCAAAGGCCTTACAGAAGTCCAGACAGACAACATTCATAGCCCTTCTGGGATGAAGTGACTTCATCAGTGCTAAGGGAAGGCCACTAGGTTGGTCAGGCAGAATGTGGAGAAGCCGTACTGGATGTCAGGAATCACTTCCTGAGCTCCATGTGCCTTAGCAGAGCTTCTAGGAGGATCTGTTCCATAATATTCCCAGGTACAGAGGTGTGACTGGCAGGTCAGGAACTCCTGAAGTCCTCCTTTCCATCCTTTTGAAAAGCAGGTGCAATGTTTCCCTCTTTTCTGTTACCTGGGCCTTCATCTGACTGCCATGACTTTTCAAATGTCATGGAGAGTTGCTTGGCAGCTGCATCAGCCAATTCCTCAGGACTCTGGGGTGCATCTTGTCAGGTCCAGTAGACTTGGATATATTCAGGTTTCTTGGGTGGTCACAAATGTAACCTTCTCTTATAGTGTGAGCTGTTTTGCCTTCCCAGTTCCTGTTTTATGGCCCATCTACTGGAGATGTTGCCATTGAAGGCTGAGGCAAAATAGTTGTTGAGTACACCAACCTTTTTCTTGTCTGCTATTACCATTTTGCCAGTCTTGTTCATCAAAGAAGTATTCTTGCTTTGACCTTCCTTTTATGACTAACACACCTGCAGAAGTTCTTCTAGTTATTCTTGGTGTCCCTTGCCAAGTTCATCTTCAGCTGCACCTTGGCCTCAGTGAGCCTATCCCTAGACAACCAGGCAATGTCTCCATACTCTTGCCAGGATACCAGCCTATACTAATACTGCCTCTTCATTATCTTCTTGGCTTTTAGTTTCACCTGGTGGTCTCAACTCATCCATACTGATCTCTTGCCTTCCAGTCCTGAGGATCAAGAGCTCTTGTGCTCTAGAAAACTTCCTAAAAGATCTTCTCCCTTGTCTCTGAGGGCAGTTTCCCAGAGGGTGCTATCAACCAATTTCTTGAACAGTAGGCAGCTTGCTTTCCTAAAATTCATTCTTCATAACTCTTCACTTGACTCATGTCTCTCAGGACTGCAGCCCAGACTGCCTCCTGTCTTGACCCCACTGATGGGCTCACTTGTGTTGGTGACTATCAGGTCCAGTACCTCATCCCATGTGCTAGAGTCATTTATTTCCTAGCTTGACAAGCTCTCCTCAGTGCTCTCCAGCAGCCTTCTCATTGCCTACAGCACACCTTGCTACTTTTCCAGCAGATGCAGATGGTTGAGGCTCCACAGCAGGATGAGTCTGTGAGTGCAATGCCTCCTGTAGCTGGAGCAAAAAAGTTCCTCTTGATCAGTCAGCCAGGAGTAGATGCCAACCAAAAGGGTTCCCATTGTTGCCTCTGATTCTTACCCATTGGCTTTCAAAATGCTTCTTGCTGTTCTTTAGAGACAGCCCTTCACATAATCCACTTCTAGGGGAGAGCAAACCCTCCTTCCTTGCCTGTCCCTTCTTGACAGCCTGTAGCTGTTGATAGTTGAGGTCTAGTGATGTGGTTGGTCCCACCAAGTTTACCAGCAACTAGATTGCAACTTTCCAGCAGCACAGTGGCTCAGTGGCTTCCAGCTCCTCCAATTTATTGTCCACCCTGCATGCATTGATGTAGAGAAACAAGTGGATTGTCACTGTATCATCTTCTTAGATGAATGGCCCTTAATTTCTTGGAGGTATTTAATCTAGGTTTCCCTGTTGCTCTTGTTATCTCAGGGGCCACCAGCTCATCATCTCCGTAAGACTTCCAGAGTACCCACTGGAAACTGAATGTGAAACTAGGGCATGAGGGGGACAATCCTTCTGATGAGAAAGAACAGCCAGCCAAAACGTGTGGTGCAGTTGATGCACTGAAGGGAAGGGATGCCATATTAAGAGATCAGGACAGGCTGGAGAAGTGAGCCTGTGTGAACCTTATGAAGTTCAACAAGGCCAAGTGTAAGGCTGTGTGTATGTGTTGGTTCATTCCCATCACAGACACAGGCTGGGTGGAGAATGGATCAAGAGCAGCCCTGAGGAGAACCAAGTATCAATGGATGAAAAACTGAATTTGAGCTAACAATGTGCATTTGCAGTTCTGAAAGCTGATCATATCCTGGCTGCATCAAAAGAAATGTGGCCAGCAGGTCAAGGGAGGTGATTTGACTCCTCAAACCCACATGGAATACTGCATTTTGTTCTGGTGACTCAACATCAGAATAATATGAAGCTGCTGGAGCAAGTCCAGAGGAGGCCACATTTTCTGGTGTTCTGAGAGCTGAAGCCCCCTCTGCTCTGGAGCCAGGCTGTGAGAGCTGGGGGTGCTCACCTGGAGAAGGTAAGGCTCCAGGGAGAGCTCAGAGCCCCTTCCAGGGCCTAAAGGGGCTCCAGGAGAGGGAGAAGGATTTTATACATGGCAATAGTGATAGGACAAGGGTGGATGACTTCCTACTGACATAGGGCAGCATTAGATGGGATATTGGAAAGAAATTGTTCCATGTGGGGTTAGTGATGCACTGAGTCATAGAATCATATCTTGAGCTGGAATAGACCCACAAAAACCATCAAGCCAACTCCTTGTACAGACACTCCAAAATCCCACCCTATGCCTGAGAGTCTTGTCTAAACTCTCCTTGAGCTGTGGCAGCCTTGAGGCTCTGATCATTCCCTGGAGAGCCTGTTCAAAGCCCCAGCATCCTCTGGGAGAAGAATAGAATATCCAACCACTGGAACAGGTTGCTGTGAGAGAAGCTGTGGCTGCCCCATCTGTGTGGAAGTGTTCAGGGCCAGGCTGGATGGGGCTAAGAGCCAACCTGGTCTAATGGAAAGTGTCCCTGCCCATGGGAGGGGTGATACAAGATGAGGTTTAAGGTCCCTTCTAAGCCAGCTCATTATGTGATACATTTGTACCTTGAATGCAACTCATGAATGAAAAATTTTTCCTTTTGACCCGAGTTCATAACTAGGTTCATTAAACAGTTGGGTAGTTTCACTTTTTATAAAGTTTAATATCTTTAGGAATATCTTTAGAATGTTTGAACACCATTTATATGTTATAAGGAAAAGCTTAACTTTTAGTTTAAAGATGTTTGTATCAGGAGTAGAGACATATTTTTAAATCTAGAATTAAAATATTGTTGTAAAAATAACCATTCTCGTACCATTCTGTAGCATGTGAGGTTCTATCCTATATGCTGTGTAAAAGCTTCCAGTGTTTATGTTTCCATTTTCAGCTGTTTGACAAAGCTTTTGACTACTGGAGGGAGGGGATGAGTGGACATGGTGTAGATGGGAACAATTATTTTACCAGTGAGGTGCACAACACTTCTGCTTGGGTAGAACAGCACCCTCCCACAAGATGTTGAACCAGATCTGGTGGAGTGAGTAAGATCTGTGCATTGATAGCAGAGGTGACTCTGATGACAAGGTTAAGGAAAGTCTCCTGTCCTGGTGTTCATGAAGTATCTGTTCATATCTTTAGCCAGTGTCACTTTTCCCCAGGTCAAGCCAGGTCTGAAGGTCAGTATTTGTCAGATGCCATCATTCTGCTTGCTTTAGCAGTCTTCTGCTGGAGCTGCATTGCTCCCAGCTCTCAGAGGGGTGAATGTTATGCTGTGGCTTCCTCTGCCTGCCACCTTCCCCACACACAGGGACAGGACAACAGGACATGGCTTCAGACTGAAAGACAGTAGGTTTAGATTTGATATTAGGAACACAATTCATCCCTGTGAGGGTGGTGAAAGCCTGGCACAGGTTGCCTAGAGCAGTTGTGGCTGCCCCATCCCTGAAAGTGTCCAAGGCCAGGTTGGACACAGCTTGGAGCATGATGGAGGTGGAACAAGATCAGCTTTAAGGTCTTTGCAGCCCAAACAATGCTGTGATTCTGTGGTGTTGTGGTTTAACATAGCTTGGTTTTTAGTTAAAGAGAAAATCCATCAGTTACAGAAGTGATTCTCTGTGAGGACTGCTGACAGCTTCCTCCAGATCCAACAGAACCAATCAGCTGCTAGTTTTGAATATTGACATGCTGTCAAACCACATAAGAAAGACAATCTCTGTGAATCCCATTTCAGAACAAACAAACCCCAGAGAGCTCTCTTGTTTCCAGTTTTGAACAGGTAACTGCCTCTCCTGCAGCACTCTCTGGGCTGGGTTCCTGCCCCCAGCACGGCCAGGTGGGCCCAGGACTCAGCTGAAATTCTGCCAGGCAGGGGGAGGAGCAGCCATTGGCTGCTGTGTGCTGCTGTGGAGCCCTAGCCTGGCTGCTGGGATCCCACCCCCCCACCAGCACAGCCACCAAAAAAATCCTCTGGCTGCTGTCTTAGGAGGTGCCTTAGTCCTGGGCTGAAATTCTTCTGTGGGCCATGGTGATGGACTGTGATACACTGAAATATCCCTGTAAATCATTGAAAAGTGTGGGGGGATGGAGCTTTCAAACTGTAGGCATGAGCAAAGGCATCCATGCTGAAGCAAGCAGATGTTTGAGTGGTTGTGATTCCATGAGAGGGTTGAACAGAGGGACATGACTGATGAAGACCCTTTGTCCCCAGTGAAGAGGAAGCAGATCTCTGTTCCCAGAAATGGGTGAAAAAAACTTATGGTTTTATGCTAGACCCACTGCATGTGGTCTCTGAAACATTTCCCTTGAGCAAATGTAGCTCTTTCTGGAAAAAAAAGAGCTCTTGAGAGTTTCCTTAAGGTGGTGTTCCTTGAAGCATTGACACATCTCACCAGGTGGATTTGACTGCTTGTGGGAGCTTTTTAAAATCTCAGAGACCCACAATAGCATTTGTACATTTGTAAAACCTGTCACATTTTTGCATGAAGGCAATAAACCAGGCTGAAATTATAAGTGAAAATAAAAATTAAGCTGACTTGCAATGTTGTCAGTGTTCTTAAGAGGGCCAAAGTTACTTACCACTGTCAAGAATTCTCTGTGGATCTTTGTCAAGTTGTACATCAGACACTTCTATTTATCCCCATCCCAGGAAGCAGCTGCTTGCTGCCTGGCTTGTGCAGGTGGAGGGACGCAGGAGCACATGTGTGAGCACATTCTGCTGTTCATGCTCAGAGTGAAGTGGTGTTTGCCCTTTGGCTCCTCTGCTGGCAGGAGGCTCCCCAGGTCTGCTTGGTTGTGACACAGGCACAACCTGTGTCATGTTTTACAACACGTGCATAACACACACTTGTGACCTTCCAATTGCTGCTAAATAATTATCTTTTAAGTGGAAGGCATGTTTTGTCTGTGCCTCCAGCAAGCTGCTGAGTTTGAAGACACTGCACATATGTTGCAGAACAGAATTCACAGTGACAGATTGGACCAATGATAAGAAAAATTGGTTATAATTAAATGAAAACCCAAGAGATTCCAAGATCTACACCATGAAATGCAGAGAGAAAACAGAAGCTGGATGCATCACAAAATAAAGATATCAACTTAGAAAAATGCACATCATGCTGAGCCATGTAAAGAAATATTGTATGTAAGGCACACCAATACCCCCTAATGGAGGATTTTGGTAAAATAATTCTGGCCTATTCAGGCAAATCATAAATTCAAGGAAACAGTACAAGTGATGAGGAGTTTGAGAACCAAGCTTCAGGATGTGGGCTGGGCAGTAAAGTTTGTATAATCTGGAACAGTGGTTTTCAGCTTTTTTTTTTTTCCTCTTTGCAAACATGATAGTTATTTTCCATGTTTGGAATTGCAGGTTGAATACAGAGCTTTTAGAAGCCTGTATATAGTAGGAATTGTCTTCAAAGTTAATTTTGGTGGACTCTTAAAAGATGCTCAGGGATGCTCAGGCCTCTTTGGCCATTGCATGTACTTTGCTTCATGAATAAAGGATACCAGCTCTGTAGCTGCCAGATGAAAAAGTACTGTTTACACCTTGTGTGTATTACCATCTCTTAGCTGCCAGAGTTGCCTTCTTGTTTTGCCCTTGTCTGTCCATAACATGTTTTTTAGCATGCCATGCATTTTCAGAACGTGGTACTGGCTGCACATTTTGAGGGTGTTCCAGGTCAATGATAGCAGCATTTGCAGGTTGCTGCAGGAGCTGGGCTTGATAAAAGGTGCCTGGTAACAAAATACCTGTGGCTGTAACCAGGATGTGCTCACGATGGGCGTGCACCCATGTATAAATATAATGTACTTTTTTTTCCAGCTACAAGAAGAAAGATGCAGATTTGTCTGTGGCTCAGGGTCGCATCAAGGATCTGGAAGTTCTGTTCCACAGAAGTGAGGCAGAGCTCAATACTGTCCTGAATGAGAAGCGCAGTCTGGAAGCAGAGGTGGCTGATCTGCGTGCCCAGCTTGCTAAGGTGTGGAAGGGAGTGCTCTCTTGCTTCAGCACAGGAAAAGCTGTGTAGCATAAATTCTCTTTTTTCTTTGCAGTTAGTTTATAATCTGAACATTAATGATCCATCTTGCTTACTGATGAACCTTTGGCTGATCCTCTTGGATACAAAACTAAATTATAGAAATCTATATAAAACAACCAAAGCAACACAGTATTTTAGACATTTTGCTTGTTAGAAATTTTTATTTTAAAATTTCTGATGTTTCTATGTTCATGGGATGTTGGGTTGTTAAATGTCGTCCTTTGTAAGGTCCTGCATAATTTTACACTTGTGCTGGAGTACCCAGAAGGACCATGCTAGCAAGAAAAATAAAGTGCAACGTGTTGTGCTCAAGGAATTAATAATCCTCAGATCCTCTATCAGAATGTATTGAACTCGTCCTACATTTTAAATAGCTGGTATGCAGACATATAAGCTTGGTTTAAATATCAATTAACACACACACACAGGAATTTTTTTGTGGAGCTTTTGTTTATTTATTGTGTTTTTTTCTGGTGATGGTGTGGGTTGGTTTTCTCTAAATCAGTGGCTTGACATTAGATTTGTTATTGTGAGTAACTGGTCCAAAGACTTCAGATGAAGACTGTAAAAGGTTTATGGATGAAAGCTAGGAATCCAGACAAAATTATGTTTTTAATTCTTTACTAGGCTGAAGATGGCCATGCTGTGGCAAAGAAGCAGCTGGAGAAGGAGACACTTATGCGTGTGGACCTGGAAAATCGGTGCCAGAGTTTGCAAGAGGATCTGGACTTCAGGAAGAATGTATTTGAGGAGGTATTATCAATCTAGTAATCTTGCCACTGTCCAAAGTTAATGTAGCTTTTAATCAAATGGACTATCAGCAACTACTAACTAGTAGAGAAAATCAGTATTACCCTTCCTATAAATGGGTTGAGTAATAATATTGGTGGAGGTTTTACACCTTTTTACATAGTAAATCAGTGGTGGAGTCCCATAGGTAGGTGAACTCATGGATCCAGCTGACTGCTGTGGAAAAGGAAGAATCTTGTTCCTTCTCTCTAGATCTAATTGTTTGGCTCTGCTCTTTATTTACACAAGCTTTGGTTGGTGGACCTGATCATAACCTATTTTTATTAACTAGAACAGTGTGCAGCTGCCTTGCTTATTGCAGAGGTAGTTTTCTGCCTATTAAGTGAATTGTTCTAGTGAAGAGCAAAATTTTGGTAATAGTGGAAATTGGGAAAGGGAAGCATGACTTTCTCTCTGTACCAGATGCAAAGTCTGTTTTGTCCATCTCTAGTGGTTCTGCAGGCTGATTCAATGAGTGGTTGCTGAACAGTTGCCACATGCTTGTGCTGTTCTTCTCACCTACTCTAGGTGTGATGCTTAGCTCATCGTTCACCTAACCATTTCAACCAGATTAACTAGAAAGATACTAAAGTTTTTTGGTTGAGTTTAATTTTTGACTGCTTAGTGACTGAGTTGTTTTACCACAGAATCCAAATGAGTGCCCAGTTTGGTTTAAGGGATGGGACAGGGCTGTGTGGCTAAGGACAGGGGACAGGGACTGGAGCAGGGCAAAGAAACCAACCAGGGAGATTACCCTGAGATGCACTGACCATTGTCTCACTTCCATGCCCTGGAGCAGTTGGATTGGTACACTGACTGCAGTGACAGGTCCTTGTTTGGTTGTAGGACTTTAAAATAATTTTTCTTCTTGGAGAGAATGCGTTGATATCGACTGAAGGTGAGACTAAATGGGACAGCAGAAGCTAATTCTAAAGCTTGCTGTGCTCAAGGGTGGGTGTTCTGTAGTCATTCCTGAAGCTCTTTGATTCTTCTATGCACCAAGTCAACATACAAAGCAATAAATAAATTGATTTCCCTTATTTTAGTGAATTTGATTTGTTTCACTGAAGGATCTAAATCTCCATTAGAATTGAGACATCATGGCTGGGAGTGTGGCAAGTGAGGCCTGGTTATTCTAGTGGTGTTGAGCTGCTGGATCAGCTCAGCCCTTGCAGTCCCCACTACATTCCTTCAGCTTCTGAGCTGCCATTGCCTGCAGTTACTGAGAGAATGCTGCTTACTGGTTTTCTTGGTGTAAAAATTAACCACAGAAAGAAAAGCTTCTTCCATATCACTTTAGAGCCCATTGCTGCTAGTAAAAGGACATGTTTCTCAGGGACTAGTTTTAGATGTAAAGCATTTGTGGAAAACGACTAGTAAAGTTAATTTGAACATATGTTACCCTGCTATGACTCCAGACTAGCAAAACTGAGCCTTGCTTCACTTGTTATTGTTCCTCATGCCCCTCCTGTTAACTTCAGGCCTCCTCCCAGTACTCAGAACCACTCCTTGGTTGTTTGTCCTGCCCTGAAGGAAGAAATTGTTTTTCTCATACCACACATTCAGGCCTGGCCAGGTCTCTGCATGAATAAGTGTCTGAGTAAGCCTTACCTTACTAGTTTGCAACCAGTGTTCTTAAGCACAGAAAACATACATTTCTAAAAATGAAAATTTCTTAGTACAACCTCTGATCACAAAAAATTGTGTCTTCAGGATTGCTTGAGTTGCTGCCTTATTAATACTCTAAATCTGATAAGAAAGGGTGATCAAATATCTAGAATATAGATGAGATCCATATGTGCTTAAGAGTGAAATTTGAAGATGCAGTTTTTCTCTATAATTTTTTTCATATATATAATGTTTACAAAAGGTATTCATTTTAATCTGATTGCTTGTATGCTGCTATGGTAATGTCAGGATGTATATTGAAAAGGACAGGGTTTGTAGTGCAGGATATGGAATCTCTTTGCTATGAAAAAAATTGATGTTTTTTTGACTTACCCTCATTTTGACTTTTTAGCATAAAACATCTCCTTCCTTAGAGCGTATATGGCTATTTTTGAAGCTGGTTTTAAGTTGAATCACTTTCAAGAATTACATTCTGACAAATGAAAACAGTAATTTGCATCTGTTAGTGCATGCAGCAATTCCCAGGCCGCTTAAACGCCTGTAGTACTGTAGGTCCATTATACTAAGTATTTAGTATAATAGTAAATTACAGTAGGTAATTGTAGTCTGAGTGTAACTGCTTGTACTGTTTACCTTAGTGTGGTCATTTGTCCCTCTTTTGTGTGTGTGTGTGTGTGTGTAGGAAATAAGGGAAACCAGAAAACGACATGAGCATCGTTTGATTGAGGTGGACACAAGCCGCCAGCAGGAGTATGAATCCAAAATGACTCAGGCTCTGGAGGATCTGAGAAATCAACATGATGAACAAGTCAAACTGTACAAGATGGAGCTGGAGCAGACCTATCAGGCTAAGGTAACAACTGCTGTCCACAGCACTGTCAGACTGTAAGCCCAGTTTGTGAGATAAAAACCATTTCTTTCAGCTCTACTGCTCTTAAAGAGACAAGTAACTGTAATTTGAGGAAATTTTGTCCCAATGTTCAAATGCCTTCCCTAGGACTTGTGTGCAGATGCAGTTCCAGGGAGGTAGTAGCAAGCAATAGCTTTAGCCAAGAGAGATCAGTGAGAAAACCTGTGGAGCTGTTGTTGGTCTCTGCAGCAGACACAGTGGGAACAGTGGATGTCACACAGTAGCTGATTAGACAATGTCTTCTGCTATAAGGGTTCTTCCATCAGTGGATCCAGTTTTTCTTCACAGATGGAGGGGGTAGGGAAGACATGCAATATGTGCAGTATGTTGTGCATAAGAAGCTTGATGGGGAGATTGGAGAGCTTTGAAGTGGATGTGTCTCAGTATGGGCTTTTGCTTGGATGCAGTGAGCTTGCAAATGAATATTGACACACTGGAAGGGACTTCTTATCTAAGGGTGCCTTGTCACTCTGCTCTTACTGTGGTCTTTGCAGTATTCCTAACCACACCAATGCACTTTTAAATATGTCTAATCTGGCCACTTTTCAATGATCTATGTTAGTTCTGGACTGGAAAATTACTAGATGCAGCTGTGATTTCTTTGGTGACAGGGAAATTTCAGGCAAGATATCAGACCTTTCCTGACAAGCTTTGGTGATGAAAACCCTAGTATATAATTTGCAAATCATGGAATTGTAGAGTGGTTTGGGCTAAGGGACCTTTAAAAGCCATCTAGTCCAGCCCCTGCCTTGAACAGGAACATCTTTAAACTAGACCAGGTTGCTCAGAGCCCCATCCTGACAATTCTTGTTGAAAATACTTGTCAATAGTTACAGCCACTTCTTGTTCTCTTGTGGTGGAAGAATGATGGTACTACTAACATTGTTCTCTCCAGCCCTTCACTGAGAGTCCCTTTGAACTTCTTGGGTTGATTATTTGGTTTGGGAAACACTGATCTAGAAATATTTAACTATCACTTACAGCAGCAACACAATAGCTAATCGATACTAAAACCCCAAAAAATTAAAATTAAAAACCCCCAACACAGTTGGCAGTGTTGGAATTATTCACAGAACTCTGGAACATGTAATACTTTATACAAGGAGCTGCTTGTCACAGTCTGAAGGAGATCCAGGAGATGCTTAATAGGAAAAAAAAAAAAGTTTTTAAAAAGGCTGCAATATATCAACTTAGAAAATGAAAAAGTGACAAGCTTTGAACAGGGGAATGAACAAAATAAGCTGGTTTTTCCCTGCATAAAGGTGGTTATTATGGATGAAGTTGGAATATAGAAGGAAAGGAGTTTAGCTGTGAATTTTATTCTGTGATTTCTGAACAAAGATGTGTCCCTGTTAGAGAGTGAAAGCTGAGTAGCAATATGATGTCAAAGCAAATCATTAGGTTTAGCTACTGAGCAGCTCCAGGATTAGATGGTCTTGTGTAAAAGCCCACTGCTTGCACAGGACAAATGTGGAGCAGCTGGAGAAGGTCCAGAAGAGGCCACAAAAGTGATCTGAGGACTGGAACACCTCTTGTGGAGAGAGCTGAGAGAGCCTGGGGTGTTCAGCCTGGACAAGAGAACTCTCCAGGGAGACCTTAGTGAGACTTTTGAATGCTTAAAAGCAGCTTCTAAGGAAGATCAAAATGATCTGTGATAATAAGCAATAGAAATTCTAAGCATGAGTATTTGGCACTATGCTAGCATGACAATAAGGTAGTGAATGGTTGTCAGGCTTCAAATATTTTTTAATTTTAAACTTTACAAGAAGTAATGGAGTGTGTAGTTGAAGTTCCTTCAAAATCTGTGGCCTAATGAAGGCTCTGTGTGTGTGCTCAGAACCTAGTGAACAGCAGAGATAATGGAGATTGATTTTATAAACCTTTATTGCTGTGTGGCTAAAGAACATCTGCCTAGAACTGTTCTTAGAATTGGATCAGTTTAGTTTTTGAGTGGATTTCATGGTATGGTAAAATTGTTGAGGTCCAGTTCTAAGGCATGCAAAGGATGCTTTTTCTAGGTCTCCATTTTCATGAAACTTACCATGTAAGAGTTCTGGTTTTATTCTCTGGTTTTATTCTCTGGTTTTATTCTCTGGTTTTGGTTAAAATTAACCACTAGAAATTAAACTTGTTCATTAGCTTTAACAAAAAATTAAAACAAAAAAGAAATCAACAAAAACCTAAAAACATATAATGTATTGGCACCTATTAGGGAAATGTAAGAAAACCAAACCCACTGTTTTGCCTGTGGGACAGGATGTCATCTGGAGTACTGCAGGTAGTTTTATTGCTTCTTGCAAAGGTACTACAGAGTAATATGGAGCAGACTGACAGAGAATTTAGAGTGGGAAACAAGTCAAGCATGAGAAAATTTTAAATAAAACTTCACCTGGAAAAGAGATGCATTAAGATAAGTGAAAGATACAGTGGATATCTGTAAAAGGATAAATAGCATGGGGGAAGGTGAATGAGGAATAATTGCTTATTATTTTTTCAGTAGGAGCAGGGACAGTGAATGTTCAGTGAGGATGTCCAGAGTGAGAAGAAACAAAATGTATTGTTCTTTAATATAGAGCTAAGCTCATTGCCCCAAAAATTAAAAAAGCAGAGACAAATTCCTGCCTGAGAAATCCACTGAGAGATAGTAAGCCCCAAAATATTGTCTCTAACTGAGAAAGTCCCTGAGTTGCAAATAGCCAGCAGAGACATAACACCCATGGAGTATTTTATTGAGTTAGTCTCTGGGCATCCAGGGAACTTTTAGACCAGGACATGAATTAGGTGGGCAGCCTTTGCTGTCACCCAGTGTGATTTGCCTTAGGACAAGCAAGCAGAGCACGTGGTCTGTTTTTTGGAAACTAAGGTTGCTTGTATAATGGAAAGGCTAATAGAATATTTTTTAAACAGCATAAACAAATCCTATAAGAACAGATCTGAAATAGATTTCCCTTCGGTCCTTAGGGTATTTCCTTAATGTTATGCAGTTTTAATCCTAAACTTACCAGACCATTTAAAATTTTTTTGAATTAAATTATTGCTATTTTTTTGCCAAGAGGTTATTGCAGGATTTCTAACTCAGTACAAGTGAGCTGTATAAAACTTTCTTTCCAGCTTGAGAATGCCAAATTGTCTTCTGACCAAAATGACAAAGCTGCTGGTGCAGCTCGAGAGGAGCTGAAGGAGGCTCGCATGAGGATAGAAGCTCTCAGCTACCAGCTGTCTGGTCTGCAGAAACAGGTAAAGGGACTAAATTGGCTTTCATCTCAAACACACTGCTGATTTGTGTGAATATAATAACAGTTTTGACCCTTCATATTTTCTGAATTTTACACAGAAAAATCTGTTATGTTCATTTGGGAGAGAGAAGGGTTTTAACTTTTTGAGTGGATGTGCATGGATGCCAGGTGGGCTTTTTCTTGTGCTGTGTGCCTAGGCCAGTGCAGCAGAAGATCGCATTCGGGAGCTGGAGGAAATGATGGCCGGTGAGCGGGAGAAGTTCAGGAAGATGCTGGATGCAAAGGAGAGGGAGATGACTGACATGAGGGACCAGATGCAGCTTCAGCTTACAGAGTACCAAGAGCTGCTTGATGTTAAATTAGCACTGGACATGGAGATCAGTGCCTACCGGAAACTCCTGGAAGGAGAAGAGGAAAGGTTCGTAAAGATTCCACTTTCCTTTCTAAGGACTCACAAGTGTTATTTTCATTTCTTGTGCGTATTTTTTTACCACTTGAGCAGGAATGCCCAGATTTCATTTCACTGAAGTTATATTGGCTTCACACCACAATGTTGTTGCATGGAACATTTGAATGGAGCACTAGTTGTCAACACTGTCCTTATTTTGGGGTTTTTGTAATGGTTTTGGAGTACAGTGAAATATATTACTCTGGTTTGGTCTTCATATGATCTTTTTACTTAAGTGCTTGTATTTCTTGGTTTTAAATCATGGGGCCCAAGAATAGTGTGTTTACTAGTAGCTGTACTAGAGGGAGGGGTTAAGTAATCTGTTGCTCTCAGTAGCACTGCTTTCCATGTCACATGGTCATACTGCCAGAACATTCCTCAGGGATGGGTAGCCCCCTTCTCCTCACATATGCAGTCCTCTTGGCATACAGAATGAGGATGCTGTCAGCCTCAGAGCGCATTGCAGTCTGGCTACTTGAGGATATTGTAGCTTTGTCAGTGGTTCTCTGGGTGAGTTAATTAAAATACTTTCTTGATTGTGTAGGTTGAAACTCTCTCCAAGTCCCTCGTCCCGTGTCACAGTCTCTCGAGCTACCTCCAGCAGCAGCAGCAGCAGCGCTTCACTTGTTCGCACCTCCCGAGGCAAGAGAAAGCGTATCGAAGCAGAGGAGCTTTCTGGCAGTGGAACAAGTGGCATTGGCACAGGAAGTATCAGTGGCAGCAGCAGTAGCAGTAGCTTTCAAATGTCCCAGCAAGCTTCAGCTACAGGAAGTATCAGCATAGAAGAGATAGACCTGGAGGGAAAATATGTTCAGCTTAAGAACAACTCAGAGAAGGTGAGCATCAGAAGAATTCAGAGAAAACAAGGAGCTAAATTGAGATGATACGCAGTCCTTTGCAGCATGAGTTGGTGTGCCCATGTGGAGAGCTGGAGCAGCATCTCAAGGTGCAGCATGCTGCAGGAATTAATGGGGGCTTTGGAAACTTGAACATAATGGTGGGCTAACATGCTGCAGGAAGAGAATACAATTTGTGTCCCAAATGTGTAAATGTGTACTGGGACACTGCTCACAGAAACAGCCTGCTGTCTAGTAGAACTTTGTTGTGTGAAATGGATATCCTTTAAAATTTTGCTGAATGACCTTATGGGATTTACCCTTTAGACTCTGACTGGATATAGGCAAATACTTTCAAGGTAGAATGCAAACGTCTAACAACCATGTAAATAAATTTATATTTCCATTATTTTAATAACAAATACCTAGATGTGATGACTGTTAGTTCTGTTTTGTTCACTCTGGATAACTTTCTGACTCTCTCCATTAGGATCAGTCCTTGGGTAACTGGAGACTGAAAAGACAAATTGGAGATGGAGATGAAATTGCTTACAAATTTACTCCTAAGTATGTCCTCAGAGCTGGGCAGACTGTTACAGTAAGTTGTATTTACAGTATGTCAACAACTTATTCTTCTGTTGATGCCGTGGCAGTTGGAAATCTGATTTGGTTATAGCTTTTGGGGTCATGGATCTCACTGTAGAGAAGCAAATTTCAGTTATAAAAATGTAAAACAAAAAATGAATTTCTATATTAGTACTTCAGTATTTAGTCCATTTTTTTTGGCACAGAAAAAGTTGAAGAAAAAGGTGGTTTTGGGGATTAGTCAAGGACTGTTGTTTTCAAACACCTTTTCCCAGGTTTAGAACCGTAATCCTGCTTCAGCCTCTTAAAGAATTGGGAACAGTTCAGAGCATTCATCCAGAGTAGTAGACTGTAGTTAAGACTGGACATTCTCAGCATTAACTATAGTAAACAGCTGATTTTCAATAATTTTGCATTTTATTTTCAATCTGTGACAGATGTTCTTTTAGGAAGAAATAAATGTATATTTTAGTTGCAGCAATTTCTACTTATTAATTATTCAGATACATATAAAATATTAAGTTGATACACTACCTGCTGCTTTTTGCCTTGGCTCCATATATTATGGTTATTGAGACAGTGATAGGAGAAATTTGTTCAAAAAAAAATTCATGACTGCAATATTAGATTTTTTTAATACCTTACTACAAGTAATGGTGTAGTTAAAAGTAGGGTAAAACTGCCATTTCAATTCAGAAAGGAAGCCTAGTATGTAGAGAGAAGTAGGATAATCAGGGGGATATGTATATTTAAAAGAAAAGATTGGATAAATAGCTAATTGCAGTCTTGTTCTCTCTAGATCTGGGGTGCAGATGCAGGTGTGTCTCACAGCCCCCCTTCTGTTCTGGTGTGGAAGAACCAGGGCAGCTGGGGCACTGGTGCCAATATCCGCACGTACCTCGTCAACTCTGAAGGAGAGGTAGGCTCTGGCCAGGGCTGGGTCCCATCTCAAACTCCTCATTTGAGGATGGGCTGGCATGACACAGTGACAAAATCCTGATTGGAAGATGTCTCCTGATATGACAGTTTATAACACTGAAATAATTAGGTGGATGTGCATAGCTCTGACTTTTTTGGGATGCTTTTGAAAACTGTGATTGTCATTATTATGCCCATAGACACTTCCTTCTTCTTTTAGCATACCCTGCTAGTAGAGAATTTGTTTGGAATTTGAATATGTACTTTCAGAAGAGACAAAGAAAAGAAGAATTTCTGGCAATTCACAATTCCATTATATAGTTCCTATGATATTCTGAAGTGCAATGTAAATATTAATGTAGGAAGATAGCTGTCCTTTCCATGTTAGAAGCATATCATAAGTTCTCATTTGCCAGAGGTTCTTGAGCATTCTGCATTTTTCTACATCTGCCCACAGTTAATGTTTTTAAAACCATCCATGCAGGTAACTTTTGCAAGGGAGAATCATGGCTTGGCTGTTACTCATAGCCATGCCATTATCCCGCAATCTGATGGCAGTAGGAAAAGGAAGCAGATCACAGTTGTATCAGTTTTTGTGTTACCTTTCTTGCTGGCAGTTTTCTGGAAGAATTTGTGGGCAGGATGAGGTAGGAGGGGGGTCATTTGTACAAATATAAAGCTCACATTCTCAGTATTCTAACCGTGTGGTCAGACTAGTATCTGAAAAAATGTCAAATCTGTCTGTTTTCACTATGGTTATCTTTAGTATACCTGATTAGGGGTATATTTTAAGGGCAACTTTTTCCACAACCAGAGATTTTCACCTGTGATTTCCATGGTGCAAGTAGGCAGAAGAATTTTCTCTGACAGAAATTTCTGGCTATTTCTGAAATTTCTGATTCCCTGACTGAATTTCTCTGACTGTTTAGAAGTGTTAAAAATAATTTAGCAATAAAGGAAACTTCCTGAGGTTTTAGAATTCTCTTTAATGCCTGGTTTATAAGACCATGCTGATAATCAACATATGCAATTGTCATTGAATATTTATTAGAAATTGGGAAATCCCTTATGTTGTACAATCACACTGAGAAAGTTTAGTTTCTCACTTAACACAATATCTCAGACAGCTCCTACCCATGTGTGCTGTGACCTTGTGTAAAATCAACTACCTGTCACCTGAAATATGTCTGCTTCCTTCTCTTAAATCCCAGGATAATGAAAGAAAATTCAAGTGACTGAACTACATTACCATGCCTTTTAGTGCACAGAAATAGGAATGATGTTGTGGTTTGCAGGATATTGCCAGTATTTGTTTGCATAGCTAGTGTTAAATCAAGGCCAAGTTGCTTTAAACTCTCCAGAATTTAATAAGGATATTGTATTGATGGTATAGCAAAAAACTTAACAGATAGATAAAGAGTCCTGGCCAAATCCTTATCTGTCTCTTTGTGTAGGAAGTTGCAGTGAGAAGTGTTACTAAATCAGTAGTTGTGCGAGAGAATGACGAGGAAGAAGATGGGACAGAATATGGAGAGGAAGATCTTTTCAACCAGCAGGTAATCAGATGCAGACCAGATATTTAACTTGTGCCTCACTAGTTGGATCAATCAGACATAAGATTTAGGGGGGATCCCCCTTCAGCTTTTGTCAGCTCTGAGTTTCCTGGTCCTTTCTTCCTTTCCTTCCGTGGTTGCTTGCAACATTGCAGTGCACCAAAGGAGGACAGTGTGAGTGCTGCTGCCAGAAATTACTGCTGGGATCCATCCTGCTACAGCTCAGGATGTGGCTGATGGCAGCTCAGGGTTTCTGTACCTCAGATCATACTTTTGCAGCATTAGCAGGCAGTGTTCCTCCCAGTATCTGCTGCTCTGTGCAACAGAGCTGGGGCATTCTTCCTGGAAGCAGAGTATTGCTAGATAACCACTGAAAAGCAGGAATGGAGCTGCTTCTCTTGCTGCAAACTTCAGCTTAGTGGTTTGTTTTCTGATACAATATAACTTCTACACCTGAAACAAACTTGTTTTTTCTTCATAATACAACCTGTATGTTTTGATAACCTTTAGTTTAATAATGTGAAATAAGTGACCAGCAGTTGACAGAGCAAAAAAAACCAGAAAGATATATAGGTGATACAGAAAATATTTTAAATATTAAGCTCAGTTTGTTCTTCTGATCAGTTAGCTCTTTTCACAAATAACCAATTCTGTGCAGGTTTGCACGTGAGTTCTCAAAGCTTTTTTGGTCCCAAAGATTGATTAGTGCATTTGTAGTATAAAAAAACTGATTTTTTTTACCCAGAAAAGCAGCTATACTGCAGAGATTTGTCTCAGATTGAATCAGCATTTGAAATAAAGGAACTTGCTTATCTTGAGCTGGTGACGTCACAATTTTCATTTGTCAGCCCTGGCAGCAGACTGGGGCAGGTGCTCTACTTCCTTTCATGTACTGATGTTCCCTTGATGTAACTAAACTACTGGAAAAGTGCTTTTGGCAATTGAGATAACCAGAGTCTAGGCTTTCAATCTGAATAGTTGGTAAGAACTGAATTCAACTCTGTCTGTCTTATTTTAGGGTGATCCCAGAACAACCTCTAGAGGATGTGCAGTGATGTGAAAAAAGAAGAAAGAAACCATGATTTGCGCTTTCCCCCTTCATTTATTTCCTTTTATTTTTGCTATTTTTTCCTTCCAGAGCCACTGAAAACTATTTTTATATGCATCACCTGATTTCTTTAAAGTTTACTCCTTGGTACATTTTTATAAAAAAAAAACCAAAAAAAAAAAACTTTACTGAACAAACTGCCGGGATTTTTAATAGATTTCTTTATTTTTCCCTCTTTGTTGAAACACTATATTGGAATACAATTATTTTTCCCCATACAGAATATAAAGTCTTACGTAGAAACCTAAAGCAGAAAAGAGATTTTTAGCTAAAATGAGATGAGACTCCTTGAGTGTATGGTAAATCTATAATTACATATATAACCAGTATAACACCCCTAGAAAAAAAAGGTTTAATGAACTCTGTTCATCTACAGGGCCCTGGGAGAGATTCACAGAGTGTTTCCTCCACAGCTATAGAAATTTTGCCTGGTATCCTCAGCAATTTCCAGCTTAGGAAAATTAGACCACAGATTCATTCAAAGTGCTGCTCCACAATTGCAATATACCCCTAATCAGAAAAGCTTTATTTTAGGCATTTTTGACTCAGGACCTTGCCATTGTATCTTTCTCCAAGGTTTGACAGCCTGATGGTGAAACACCTGGTCTGTCACACCTGAGCTCTATGTCATCATTTCAAATGATGGAGAGTGGTGGGTTCTTGTTCCTGAATATATACACCATCCTAAGTTGGAAGTGTCAAACTCAAACTTTGATTTTTAGGGGATTTGGCCATGGTCACAAGTTAAATCATGGACACAAATTGTGATATTCAGTATTTATGATTTAATTATTTTGACATATTCAGCTTTAAAAATATTTGATTAAGATTTTAGAAGTAAAACATATTTATACTTTTGACAATAATAAATATCGGGGATTTCAAAGGTTATCCCATGTAAACATTGATTTTTAATCAGAACTAGATGTAGCTTGTTCATACTTCTCTTAGGTTCAAAGGGGTATTGTCAGGTATCCAAAGGAGCAATATTTGCAAAATAGAGAAGAAATAGTTATATGACTTTTAAACAGTTCAAAGGAACTGCCTCTGTTAAGGACATAAGTGACAGTGTTCAAGTGCTCAAGGCAAAGTCTAACAAGGACTGAAGAGAGAATAATGTTTTTTATAAAAATGCATTGTATGGGTAGTAGGTGATTTTTATATTAATAGGATGTGTTTTTTATCTGACAGTGTCCATTTAGCTTAAGGTTTCTGCATTTCTCTGGAGATAACTCTGAGTCCTATAAGGATGAGTGTTCATCTTTAAGCATGAGTAAAAATACTTGACAGCTCCAAAGAAAGCAAATATTTTTTCAACAACTAGTTGAAAAACAAACTTATTAGTTTGGATAAAAAATTTGGATACCATTTGATTCCAACAGAGAATCCTGTTTTTACCTGCACTCTTGAACTCTGATCTTGTCGTTCAGATAGTTGAGAGCATCAGACAAGTGACAAGGCTTGGATGTTTTCGGTGGCTTTTGGACATTACGTTCTCTGGACAGTGTAGTAACTGACAGATATAACCTAGGAAGTCGGTTTAGTGGCTCTGACTGATGGCTTTGTTATGCAAGCAGGGTGGGAACAAAAGGGGCTTTCAGCTTCAGGATTTATTTTGCCATTTAAAAATAAATCAAAGATGCTACTTTTCTCTCTTTGAGTGGGATGACTGAATTGCTGAAGTTAAGCTAAGAGACATTTATGTTTTAATCTATTATCAGAAGACCCATTACAAAAAACAGGATGAAGATTTGTTTGGGCTGATGGGATAACTGCATTGATGTACTTGGCCATCTTTTCCCACTCTGCTTGAGTAGAAGGTTAAATATATAGTAAATCATGTCTCTCTGTAAGATGTATCTAGTGAAATTATGTTTCTCAGACATACTGTTACAATTACCTTTTCTAAATTTGTTGTTATGCAAATAAATGCAATCAACATAAAGATATTTTTGCAACACACCTTCCAACCACTGGACACCATTTCCCTTTCTGACCCACAGCTTCTATAATATACTCACATAGTATTTGAGGGCTTTTTCATTTTTCCCTAAAGATATATATTTGATTTTTTTTTTTTTACATGGGCCAGTTTTCAGACTGCTTATTCCTTTAAGATTTTCCTGTAAATTTAAGATTATTTTAATCTTAAATACTACAGCAATGAATGTCTAGTTATTTTACATTTTTTTCTGTGGTTTTTGGTTTTTTGTTTCCTGTAAAGAACGGCCTCAGAAAGGCAGCTCAAATGAAGAAAAACCTCTTGCTACCTGAGCCATAGTTTTCATAACAGCTACTGTATGGGGAATGTGTCTTCTTGCAGCCTTAAGAACTGGTGCTTGCAGATCTCTTGTGATGATGAGCACTGAGCCCTTGAGTAACAGTCTGCAGAATTTGTCCTTAAAATTGGAATTGTGTCTTTTAACTTTGTAAACAGTTTGATTCTTCAGGATCATGTTTAGATATATACAGGTGAAATAAACCTGTGATTGACTGTGTAGGAAAAGCCAAGTCAGAATGTGAATGATCCTGTTACCACAGTGCTTTTTAATAGGCTACTACAAATAACAAATGGCTGTGAATTACAAGACACAGAAGAACTACTGTATTCCATGTACTTTCTTTTTTGTGTCACCTTCTGCAACCACCATCCTGGCCTCTTGCTTTTGATGCTGAGCTTCAGTCTCACAGTGCTGTTCCAGCCAGACTGGGAGGCAGTTTTGTGGCTTTACCAGCCCAAAAAGCATTGTTTCTTTTCTGTCTTTCCAAGATTTCTTTCCATTTTCAGAGTATTTAAAGCTTTTCATTCAAATAAAATCCAGTGTCTCCTTTCCTCTTTTTTCTTTTTGATCCTATATATGAACCAGTCTTGACAAAATTACATCATGGACAGCAGTTCTACTCCAGTGCTGATACCTGGCATAAAGCTTGATGGAGAAATAGATTTGACTTGTCTGGAGAAAAAATGATTTTAAGGTGTCTCTAATGAGGGAAATGAAGCTTTTGTCAGAGTAGTTACGTGAGCATAACTACCCATATGGATATTCTTATTCCAGAGATATAACCTTATTCTGGATGAAATAGTAAATAGTTTTTCCTATGTGTAGCTCATAGCAGAATACCATATAAAATACAATAAGCACATCCTGCCTACTCCTAAGCTCATGCCACATGAAAATGCTTGTCTCAGACCTAGTCCATCCATCTGCAGACCTGTCAGGAATGTGGTGCCTTCTGGAGTGAGGTGTGGCCTCAGAGTCCCTGGCGTTTCATGGTGGTTTTTTCTCCCTTGCTTCTCCATTTGTTCCTTTAACTGTTGCATTGCAGTGACATACTCCAAGGAGTAGAGTGGCTGGGATTCCCTTGTTCCTGCACATCAGTATTTCCTGTGATTCCTTTGATGCTGCACATCTGTATTTCCTGTTCCCCCTTGTTGTTTCACAGCTCTATTACCCAGCAGGTCTCTGCCTACACGGGGCTCCAGCTTGGCTCTGACAGAACCCATCATTTGCACTGAAATGTTGCTCACTTGTCTTTAGCTCTGTGTTGCCATTAGATGGACAGTTGGCTGCATAGTCTCTGTTTGTAGCAGGAACCTAAAGTCTCAGGAAGAACATCAATATCTGCTTCCTGTGATGGTAAAAGCCAGCTGAGCACGTGTGCAAGCTGGCAGTGGTGTGGGAATTGTACTGCAGTGTGAAGCAGGCTGCAGTGTGAAAGGAGATCACAGTGTGTGGTGTTTGCCCTCGAGCAATGGGACACTTCAGTTCAGGGATCTTACTGGGTTTTATACACCTTTTTTTTTCTTTTTTAACTCTCATCGTGTATAAAAGCCCTTTCATTGCAGCCTGAACAGAGGTTTTGGGTTAGAAGAGACCTGTAAAAATCCTCTCTACACCCCGGGACCTTGGAGAATCTGTTACTTCTGTGCTCATCAGAAAGGTTTTGATGCTACAGGAACACACGCATCCTGTATGTTCTAGATCTCTTGTAGCCACTTCTCATGTCTTCACTATTAAACCATTCTATCTCTTCTTTCTGTATCTTCTTCTGAAAGTCTTATCTCTAAACAAAAGCATATCCACATTTGATCCTGCATTTTATTGACACTTTTGGGTCCAAACTGTGTGAGCAAAGCCTTGTGAACCAGTGAGCGGAAGGTGAGATAGTGATTGCATTTTTCAAAGCACTGTTTTAGCTGAATGTCAGGACAAATTATATTGGAGAGATTGTTTTCTCATTTTAAATGGCCTGGGAAACAGAATTTTATTTGCCCTTCAATATGCTTAGCTTTAAACCAGATTAAAATTATTTAAAGGTGTTTGTTGTTTTTTTTTTTTCTTAATACAAGACCATATTTACATGCAATTATTATTTGTAAACATGCCTTTCTTGAAATGCTAAGGTCTAGAGTGAAAAAAATGTGAAAGCCTCCATTCAGAATAGCAGTGAATTGATTTGGAGTTCCAGAAAATAAGATGTTGTTTATTGAACTTACAGATTTTCTAGTTAGCTATTACTGAAGTGACAAGTCCATCTTGGTAATGCAGATATTATTGCATATTCAGCTACCCAGATCATTACACTAAAATTACAAGCAATAATCTGTTTTGAGCAAGTTTAAGCCAAAATGCTTTCCATTTGGGCAGAAAATACAGTTGATCTCTTATTTTCATAGCAGTGATGCCTTGTGACTTGAATTGCTATTTTTATTTTTAAAAATTTCTAAACAAAATTTTGACTTAAGGTAGGTCTGGCTTGAGGACACTGCAGTAACCACGTCCAGTCAGCTGCTGCCGATGGCTTTTTGGAAGGTTCAAGTTTTTTAAATAGGGAATTACGAAAAAGGTTAATGGAAACACAAAGGAAATGAAACGAAAGTGTTTACTTGAAACTTAGAAAAACTACATAATGATCTAGACTTTATCATTTCAAAGTGGTTGTTTTTTTCTTTTTAGAATATGCATGCCAAATGTCTTGTCTTTTTCAATGATTTGTAATATACATTTTATGACTGGAAACTTTTTGTACAACACACTCGAATAAATGTTTTGCATTTAATTGGTTTCCTTCTCTCTGTTACCCAACACAAAGGTCATGTGAGCTGTTTGACACGATTCATCCAAGGAGGCCTTTAAGTGTGGACAGAGGACACAAAGAGCTGCTGTCTGTGCTCCAGAGAGTGATCAGATGAATCACAGTGTGTCCCAGCAGGGGGATTGCAGGGCAGGTCCCGACACGGACAGGGGGGTGTGTCCCAGCAGGGACAAGGGGATGTGTCCCAGCAGGTACAGGGGGGTGTGTCCCAGCAGGGACAGTGGGGTGTGTCCCAGCAGGGACTGTGGGTGTGTCCCAGCAGGTACAGGGGGGTGTGTCCCAGCAGGTACAGGGGGGTGTGTCCCAGCAGGGACAGTGGGGTGTGTCCCAGCAGGTACAGGGGGGTGTGTCCACAGGGACAGTGGGGTGTGTCCCAGCAGGGACAAGGGGATGTGTCCCAGCAGGTACAGGGGGGTGTGTCCCAGCAGGTACAGGGGGGTGTGTCCACAGGGACAGTGGGGTGTGTCCCAGCAGGGACAAGGGGATGTGTCCCAGCAGGGACTGTGGGGTGTGTCCCAGCAGGGAAAGTGGGGTGTGTCCCAGCAGGGACTGTGGGTGTGTCCCAGCAGGTACAGGGGGGTGTGTCCCAGCAGGGACAGTGGGGTGTGTCCCAGCAGGTACAGGGGGGTGTGTCCCAGCAGGTACAGGGGGGTGTGTCCCAGCAGGGACAGTGGGGTGTGTCCCAGCAGGGACTGTGGGTGTGTCCCAGCAGGTACAGGGGGGTGTGTCCCAGCAGGGACAGTGGGTGTGTCCCAGCAGGGCTAGCGGGGTGTGTGTTCTAACAGGGATCTCGAGGTGTGTCCCAGCAGGGATAGCGGGGTGTGTGTGTTCTAACAGGGATCTCGAGGTGTGTCCCAGCAGGGATAGCGGGGTGTGTGTGTTCTAACAGGGATCTCGAGGTGTGTCCCAACAGGGATGGCGGGGTGTGTTCCAGAAGGGATCGAAGGGCGTGTCCCAGCAGGGATAGCGAGAAGCGCTCCAGAAACAAATGAACGCTTTCCTTAAACGTGACGGAGTTCTGATGGAACCTGCTGTCCTCTCTGATCAGTACTAATAAAAGCAGGGGGCAGAATATCAGGAGCTGGAGCACATAAACATTGCCTTGCTTCCTCACTACCGCTGCACTTAAGGGGCTTTTCCATTTAACCTACTTGACGCTAAATAAGAATGAGAGCAGATATCAATCCCTGGCAGGAAAGGGTTCTTAGGAATGAACCAAAGCACTGCCACGAGCTGACGCATTTGCGAGCCTGGCTCAGCTCCCAGCTCACTTTCGAGTCCGTACTCATTGTGAAATTGTAGGCGGCTGCCCCACCGTAGCACCAGCTGATGATGCTTCTGCGGGGTGGTAGGAATGGCTTCTGTTTGAAGCGGGCAGATCCAAAGGCGGGATGATATGGTTTGCAATACTCTGAGTGGGGGCTCGGGCTAGTGAAGATGAGCAGAGTTTTGGCTTTAGCTCTGCTGTCCTGCTCAGTCCCCTCCTCTCATGTCATCTCCTACCTGCAGATCACACCTCAGCCATGTGAGGGGCTCCGCAGCGTTGTCCTCTCCTATTTGCTCCTACCTCGTCGCACAGCATTCTTAATGGCAGACTTCAAGGGCGTGGGCCTGTCACCCAAGTCACGTAAGGCAGAAGGAAGCCTGGAAGAACAGCAGGATGAATTCCAGAGAGAACCCAAAGGGGAGTTTCTCTCTGCGGCGATCCCAGCAGAGCTGGTGTTTCACCACGGGCTGCAGCTGGGCAGCGTTTGTCTGGTGATGCCGGTGTAAAGCCCCGTCCCGTCGCCTCAGTTCGTGGTGCTGCACTGAACCCTGGTACTCGAACGCTGTTGTCCGATGCGGGCCCGGCTCGGCCCCGGGGAGTCCCTTCGGAGCTCGCTCGGGGCCGCCTCCTCCGCGGCCGGCGGTGACACCAGCGCTCGGGACACCGGCCACGAGCGGCGGCGGGACGGGCGCCCCCGGGCTGGGGACAGCGCGGCCCCGCTGAGGCGGCCCGGCCCCGCTCGGTCCCGCCCGGCCCCGCTGAGGCGGAGGCGGCGGCGGCGCGGGGCCCGCCGGGAAGCGCAGTCCCGGGCGCCGCCATTTCTCCCTTCGGCAGCGCAGGGCGCCCGTCCGCGGTGACTCTGGGCATGGAGAGCGGCTTCGGTTCCGACTTCGGCTCCGGAGGAGGCGGCGGGGGGAAGCTGGACCCGGGGCTTATCATGGAGCAAGTGAAGGTGCAGATCGCCGTGGCCAACGCACAGGAGCTGTTGCAGGTCAGAAGCGGCGGCGGGGCCGGGCGGGGTGGCGGGTCCCGGTGCGGTCGCTGGGGACGGCCAGGCCGTCCCGCTCCCCTCGCAGCAGGGGCGGCGGCTCGGCCGGAGCCCCGGGCCGCCGTGCCCCTCACAGGCTCTCTCCGCAGCGGATGACGGACAAGTGCTTTCGGAAGTGCATCGGGAAGCCCGGCGGCGCCCTGGACAACTCCGAGCAGGTGAGGACGGGTGGGAGATGCGGAGACCCGCGAGCCTCTAGCTCGGGGCTGCCGCTGAGGCTCTGTGTCCCGCAGAAATGCATCGCCATGTGCATGGACCGGTACATGGACTCCTGGAACACAGTTTCGCGAGCCTACAATTCTCGGCTGCAGCGGGAGAGAGCCAACATGTGACTTCTACCGGCCTCCGGGCCGAGAGGGACCATGTGGGGAAGGGACAGTGGCCAGTCCAGGTGGTTAGGGGTGAATCCTGCTGCCCCTTCCCAGCCCTTGCCATGGCAGAGCAATAAAACCTCGCTGAACCTTTTGCATCCATTGACTTTTATTAGCACCAGCTCCAGGAGAATGGGTTTTTTGAGTTTTTTCCTATGAGGTGCTTGTTTTACTTCTTGCCCTTCCCGAGTGTCCAGACTGGCCCAAGGCATTGTATCAATTGATAAATCCCTGCTGAAAGGGCTGCCACAGGCAAGGAGCCTTCTGTGGAAAATAGGGGCCAAGCCAAGCCAGCAACACAGTAACCTTATTCAGGATTCCACCGTGGACCCATCCATAAGATAGTTACTCAGTCTGTTTTTATAAGTGGAAAAGCTGCCAGAAGAGTCTCCACATGCCACCTTGGCTCTTTCATCCCTTATATCTGTATAGGGCTATGTGAGGCTATCTTGGGGCTCATAAGCTTTGGCTCAGCTCAGGCACAGTGCTGGGGAGCAGGACAGTCTTGCAAATAGTTGTATGAGCACAGCTAGGGATGAACAGGGTTGGGAAGTACTTAGATTCTTTTCTTTATAGAGTAAAGTGTGTTGTGATACTCTGTAGTTTCTGGTGTGGCACAGATGTTCCATCTTGGAGCCTACATCTTAAGCATAACTTTTTTGATGGAGGAGCATGTCTGCAGCAGGGGATGTGGGTATGCTTTGGGGCACAGCTCTGTTGTTTTCTGCTTACACACTGCTCCTGAAAAGGTTGGGTTCATGCTGTGAGGTCAGCAGTGGATACAACAGCTGCAAGAGGGAAATGTTGGAGATTAACAGTGCCCATGTAGTGAGTTTTTAGAAATCCTTTCTTTTGAAGCTCTTCTTTGTTTCATAAAAGATTTCATTGTTTGCTGGACACAGACTGGAAGAATAACATCTCCATACCTGCTAGGACATTCAGAGAGATGTGATAGAACCTAAAGTGTTCTCACACAAGGTAAACTATGAGTTGATATTTGGGTATCTGGACTTAATGAAACTGGAGTTTCCTTTTCAGACTGTCAGAATGGCTACTTGGAAATAAAGTGCTTTCAGACATCTTTGCTTAGGGGGCTTTTTACTTTTCTTCATGGATGTGTGAATTTTGTGGCACTGGATGTGCAGCAGTCCCATTTTGTTCATGGGAGCATCCCACAGGTGTTCCAGCCATGAATCTGGATCCATCTGGAGCTGAGCCATGCCTGGAAGCCAGCTCTCCCACCTAGCTCATGCTCTGTCTCAAAAAGCTGAGACATGCCAGCTGGGTTGGGATGGAAGAAACCTCTTGCTATGCCCAGATGCAGAGCTTAAAGCACCAAAAATGAGGAAGGGGTTTGGGGTACAAGCAGCCATTCAGTTTTGGTGGCTGAATCGATGGGGGCATGTCAGAGGCATGAGCTCTGCTGCAGTTCTTTGCTTGTGAACAAAGTTGCCTACGTGTCTTATGGTGGTGGGACCTGACAAGTGTACTTTGCACCACTATCTCAGCACTTCAGATTCTTCCCACCTATTTTAGCCAGACAGTGGTCTGTGTGGTCATGCCTTAATCTTTGCCAGTTTAATCACCTGTTACCTAATGCAAAAGGAGCTGCAGGGAGGTGAGTAAGAAGCCCCTCCTAATACTCTAGTACAGGTGAGGGCCTGTGCAGTCTGAACTCCCAAGTGTTCTAGTCCTGCATTCTCTTGGGATCAAATGGTGATCCAAGAGGTCATCACTGAGCTCCCAATACCAGGTACTAATTGGAAACAGCATCACACCCTTCCCAAAAGCTGCTGCACAGCACAACAGCTCCATCAAGTCAGTGAGGTCTGAAGCTTCTGCAAGGGCATAACTTTGGGGTGAGGCAAAGGTCACAAATCTGTTGGCTTGGCTTTGAGATGACAGCTCCATAGCCAGAGGTCAGGCAAACTCCATTAATCTTTGGCAGATTTTTACAACACCCATCCAACTAGAAAGGTTGTGTTTTAATGTGCAGTATGTTTGGCCAGGTCTTAAGATGGGACAGGTTTCATTTATTTATAGAAAAGGTCTAGAATTTGTACCTCTCTATGCAAAGCAGTTATCAAATGCCTTGATGTAACAACCAGCAGGCCACACAACACTGGCATTTGCTTAATACCTGGAGCCATCTTCACCCCTTTGCAACATCAGGAAAATGTGCAGTACCCAGGGGTTAGTGCATCCTCCAGCAGTTACTCCTCTCATTCATTGTCTTCCCTGAGTGGTGAAATGCAGTTTCAGAGCTTGAGGTTCTGCACAATCCAGCCCTGGACAGCTGTGACTTTGGTGTAGACACCAGGGAAGTATGGCCTGGCACAGCCATAGCCCCAGCTTGTGATTCCTGCTAGAAACCACTTCCCTGAAGGTTCTTTACATGCCAGGGGTCCACCTGCATCACCCTGCAGAGAGAGGAAAAGGATCCAGTATCAAGCCACAGGCAGTGCAGCTCCCCCAGCTGTGAAATGTTCTCTCTGGGGCATAGATATTTTGCTGTCTTGTTCCCCACTTCCCCAGGAGCCCCATTCCAAGCTGGAGGACTGCTCCAGTGATGTACATGCATCAACAATCTGAGGCTGGGGTCCTGGAACATAGAAGAGTGTGTTTGGAGGTACAGTAGGATCATGAATCAGGCTCCATGTGGTCTCTTAAACTTAACATTACCTCTCTGTGTATTTCCCTGTCACAGGTTGGTGGGGCAAGCAGGGTGAGGTGTGTGCAGGATGGGTAAAAGCAGCAGCTGGCTGATAGATGGACAGACAGCTGAGCTAGGGGAGGCAGGGCAGGGCAATCCTGAGGGAATATAGTCTAGGGACTTGGTGCAAGCTTTCTCTGTCCCAGCCACAGCATTTGCTGCTCTTGCACTCACTGAACAGCTGTCGACGGTGCCCTGTGGGAAACCAGCACACAGCATCCTGCTGCTGATCTGGACAGGGTAGAACTTTTTGCAGGCCTGGTCTGCAATGATGTTCACTGCTGCTTTTTGCAGATGCTTTGACATGAGACCTGAGGAGACAAGTATTGCTGTTAGCTGGGTGAAGAGCACATGAGAAACAGCAGCATGTGAAGAAGTGGGGTTTCTGCAGCCTTGCTTGCTCTGGGGAAGTGAGTCTCGCCTGGTTCAGCAGAGCAAATGCAGGAGGGTCCCTTGGGTGTGTAGTTTGTTGGGCAGCTTGGCTGTCCAGACACAAATGGTATTGGGGTGGTCCTTGTACTGCAGGAGCACAGCTGCTGCAGCTTCTGGGGGGGTGGAGAGCACAGTGGCTGGCATGTAGAAAGCTAGGGGAGGCTCCAAGAGGGCAGAGGTGTGATAAAATGGAGTAGTAGCATGTGTGGTAGCTGGGGAGGAGATTATGGTGACACCAGGCCTTGACCAGCGTGGTATCCTCTGCAGCATGTGGCCTGGATGGGAGTGCTTGGGGTAGTGGTGTGGGAACTGTAGAAGTTTGGGCTTGGAGTCTTGCAGTGTAGGTGGCCAAGCATTGAGCTTGGCCATCATGCATGTGGGAGGGCCCTCTCAGCCAGTACCTCCTTCCTTTGTGGAGCCCCAGCCTGTGATGAAGCATCTGGCCCCTTCATGGAAGATGTGAGAATTGTCAGGGAGACATATAGGTCTGATGGTGCTGCTGAAGGTGACAGGTGTGCTTAGTTCCAGTAGTGCCACGTCATAGTCTAGGCTGTAGACGTTGTAAAAAGGGTGTTTGTAGATACGGAATATTTTCTCCATTTTGCCATCGATGCCACTCATGAAGGGTGTTCCTAGAAAGGCCACCCACATTTTGGGATCACTGTAACTGCAGAAAGACAGCAAACCTGGCTGTTAGGAGCACAGCCTCACAAAGAGGGTCATCCCTCCACTTGTGGGGCTGGCCACACCTTGGGAGGTCAGGACCCCTGTCTCACAACAGTGGGTGCACTCAGACTTTGTTCCCCCCATTCCTCTTAACACTTACCTGCAGGGGCATTTCTCTGATAGGGGTGTGTTCTTCCTGTGGGGCACAGCATCCCAGCCAGGGTGCTGGACCATGAGGGAGGGGAAGGGCAGGTTGGCTGATGGGACTGAGGCAGCTGACTTAACTAGCCCATCTCAGACTTACATGTCAAAGCAGTGAGCTGCAGAGAGCAGCCACCGGTCAGCAATGAGGACAGCCCCACACTTGTGCTCCTTCTGTCGAAGCCAGAGACTGACTTGCCAGGGCCATTCCCCTCGAGCTGCACTGCTGCCACCCACAATCTTGCTGAAGGCCAGAGCAGTTGTTGAGCCACAGTCTGGAACAGAGGAAGAAGCACCATGGTTTTAAGTAACATAAATTAAAGGAATTACTGCCTGCCTTCCATAACCTCTGCTGTGGGACATCTTTGTGGGGGAGCACGTACAGGGTAGTAGGATGTGATGAATTCAGTTCACCCAGCTGAGGCAAGGCTTGACAGACATGTGACTTGACATACAGACAGGGACTAACTTTTTATTGATTTGTTATCACAGATCACACCTTCCAGGGATGTGGTATATCAGGAGCAGATATTTGGATGGACTGTCTGAGGTATCACATGGCAAGGAATGTGCAGCCCAAAGTGCAGTCCCAGGGATGACAAGACACTTTCTGGGCTGCCAGGTTGTACAGAGCTGTCTTGCTGCTTTGTGCTACCACACTGACTGGTTAGAAGGCCTGTGTACTGGGAAATGGGTTCTAATGTCTATAACAGGGTAGAAGAGGCCACACTTTCTGGCAGTAAATTTGGATCCAGCTCTGTCCTGGGGTGATTTTATTTTACTTGTATCCCAAATTGTCTGTTCAGTTTGTGTTGGATACTGAGCTGGATATACAGCTTTATCTTGTTTTAGGCTCTGGCAGAGCTGGCCTAGGCCCCCAGTCTGTGCCCATGACAGCCAGTGTGAGTGTGGTGGTGCCATTGTGGAGTCTGGCTCATGGGGAGCACAGCTGGCAGCAGCCACGGGCTACAGAGGAGAACTCACCACAGCTGCGCTCGTCAAAGCCGTTGCTGCAGTCCACAACACCATCACATTCAGGATTTTCTTTTCCAATACATACCTTGCTGGAACACTTGAAGGTGAGGCTGGTACAAGGCACCACTGGAAGGCAAAAACCCATGGCCTGCTTACTACCCTCTATGCTGGAGGTCTTGTGCCAACATGTCAATGCATCAGTTATCAGTTTTACCTGGGGTTTGGGTAGGCTTGGCAGTCTCAGTTGTTCTCAGAGCTGTGGAGGTTTCACTCATGGTTGTGCTCATCTTTGTCCCCAGGGTGGTTCTGCTAGCTGGACTTGCAGTCATTGTGCTGGGCTGGATAAAAATGGCTGTGATAGGAGTTCTAGGGATAGCTGAACTGGAAGGGATGCTTGTGCCACCACTGGGCAACTGGGAGATGGTATCCAGGATCCAGTTTGTGAATTTGGTAATTCTGGAGTATACACCAGGTCTCATAGCCTGGGCACAACCAAACCCCCAGCTCACGATGCCAGCAAGGTAAAACACGCCCGGGGTAACCTCACAGGCCAAGGGTCCACCTGAATCTCCCTGCAGAAGAAGTAAGGCAATGACTACTCAGTCCAATCAGGTCTGCCCTCAGACAAGAAGGACTTAACTACCCCCAACTCTTCTTTCTCTAGCCTCGTGGGTCTGTCTGCTGCCATGCAGTGTGTATGCAGGGCATGAGTGTGCAGAAGCTGAAGCTGGGGTCAGTGGCTCAACCTGGCTCCTGTCAGCACATTTCCACAGCTGCCACCAACTGCCACTGACTCACTGCCACAGGAAGAGACCTGCTTCATCCAGGATTTGTCTGGCCAGATAGAGTGGTGGGATGCTGGTTTAAGTCATTCTCAACTTGGTGGAGCTTTGTTTACTTTTCTAGGTCTCCAAATTAGTGGGTTGGGGCTTTTTGTGCTCCAGTATATGTGGATTACACAGCTGGATTGCAGCAGCCCAGTAAATATTTCACAAGGATCTGCTGAAGGCAGAGTTAGCCCAGCTTTCTAGAACAATCTACAGAGTAGAGAAATCCCACACTTTTACCTGGCATGAGTCTACCATCCCTTCCATGAAGCCAGCACAGATCATTCTATCAGTGAGGGAGAAGTTGTAGAGAAAGTTGCAGGTGTTGTCTTCTATGATGCCCACAGATGCTTTCTGCAGGATCTCAGGCTTGGTGTCTGCATGAAAACCACAGAATTAGTGCTGCAGCAGATGAAAGGAACTAATGGCTTTTAGACTGACTCAACACATATGTTGGGAAAACAGGCTCTAATCCCACATGGGAATCGAGTCAAATAGAATCTCTTTTTTCTCTGCAGCCCTGAAGCCTGTGGCTCACCCCAGTCTGTGCTAAGGATTCTGCACACAGTTTGTGTCCCATGCTCCTGAAGAGTTTGTGGGCTTCTTGTCAGCTGGACTTGTTTGGTAGCCAGTGCCACTCTCAGGCCTTCTCCCTATAGCTGGATCTTTGCTTATGCTCATTGCTTGGAACATCCCTGTGACTGAGAGGGGCTGCTGTGGCTGACATACCATCCTGCCAGAGCTGCAGCAGCCTCTGAGGCAAGTGCTTAGCATGGTCAAGCTACTGAGGGCAGTCCAGCAGGCTTCTCCTGGTTCCCACCAAGCTGTTCTCTCCATTTTCTTCTTTGCTGGTGACTCCTAGGTAACTGTGGTTTAAGGTGCCTTTACTGTGTGCCTTTACTCTTGCTTGTTCTTATGTTTCTGTCAGTTCCTGACTGTTCCTGTTACTGATGCCTGTCCTATACATTCCCAGGACTGTGGGTCACAGTGGCTTTGCTGCTCAGGGTATCACTGCTCCAAAGCAAATCAGTAGGAAATGCATTACTGCTTACCATTCCCTTCCTGGAGGTCACCCCATCCAGAAATGAGGCATTTCTTGCCAACAGGAAACGTCTGCACAGCAAGTGGGAGGCACACAGGTTGTATGTATTTGTTGAAGATAAGAGGTCTTGCCAGTTCAAGTAGAGCCACATCAAAGTCCAGAATCATGGGGTTAAAGAGGGGATGTGAGATCACTCTTGTTACATTGACTTTCACTGCATTCTCATCTGTTCCATTTAGTGATGTTGTTCCCACATAGGCTTCGATCTCTTCTGGCACTGTCCTGCAAATACATAAACCTAAATATGCATACTTACACATTTATGCCTGGCATGAATTCTGACATTAATTCTGACATTTATTCATTCTGGCATTGCAGCTTTACATGATCAGCATGCAGCAGAGCACCCCTGCTAAGTCAGGCCCAAAGAACTGTTTCCAGCAGTGGCACCTTTTGGATATTACTTGAAGAGCAAATAAACCTGTAATAATAATCCTTTCTTCATGTTCAGAAGTTTGTGATTTCAGGAGTGTTCTGGTACACAGGTACTGTCTCTGTATTCAGTAGGTCTTGCTGCATTTTTGGGTGTTATTTGGATTTTTCTAAAGTTGTGTTTTATTTGTTTTTACTCCAGGTGAATTTTTAATATTAATTTTAATGTCATTTATTTTAAAAGCTGCTTCCTTTTGATTGTTTCCATCTGCACCTAGTATCTTTAAAAGACAGTCAAAAGGCATTCCCTAAACACTGTACTCTTCATTATTGTACAGTCCCATCCAACATTGCCTTCCTATTAGTTATTTCTTTTCCCAAGTCTAGTCTGATCTATTTCATTGTGCTTGTTGTGATGTTGCTCCACACCCAGCTCATCCCCCAGCCCTGTGTGCACATTCACACAGTGTTACTCATGCCCTCCCCGTGATTTTGGAGCAGTCGATGTGCTGTGCATTACCAGCAACATCCCACTCATCTCCCTAGTTTATTACTGCATTCCTGTGCTTGTTAACTGCCCCTGCCACAGGACTGCTGCTGTCAGGGCTATATCCACATGTTTCTGACCTCTTGTTTTAAATTGCAACAGCTGATGGAGACTCATCCTCATGCACAGACAGACACCACTGGTTTTGCTGTGTGCCTCATTTCACACATCCCTACCTTGCACTTCACTTGCTTCTTTATTGCCCAGCTGTTTAATGCATGAAGTTGTCTTAAAATCCTTCAGAGTTAGTAACCCACCTTTTCTGCCTTCAGGAATTTATTCTTGACAAGCATTATCTTCTTGCTAATCATTTATATTCTAGACTACTTAAAAATCTGGGCTTGGGTTCTTGCAGTTGAACAGAACTATGCAGGATTGAACTGATAATTTTCCCTTTACCAGCTGGCCATGTGTCTCTATTTTATATATTACAGACAATTTTTAAAGTTAAGTTTATTAAAGAAACTCTTGTGGCACCTTCTTCCACTCCTCTTAGATGTGTTGTCCTTGTTCCCTGTTCAGGCTGCTTTAACCTTTCTCTGCCTCATTCCAACCTCCCCACACACTCCTTTTTACTGTCAATGTCTAGTTATAGTAAAAATTAATGTCCAACATGTGTTCTTGATTTCTATTTCTTGACTTCAGTGCCACACTGTGGATTTGGCTGTGCAGCTCTGTGCCAGTGGGCAGGTGAGCTGGAGCAGGGGCAGGGATGGGCTCTTACTCATTGAAGCAGTGAGCTGCTGACAGCAGCCAGCGGTCCCCAATGATGGTGGCTCCACAGAAATGTCTTGAGTTTTCTTTCAGACTGACTTGCCAAGGGATCTCTCCTCTGGAAGCATCTGTTCCTCCCACAATCTTGCTGGGTTTAGAGAACCCAGGTCGTCCTCCACACTCTGAGGAAAAGTTAAAGCATGACCTGTGAGTATTCCAGGCAGAAGACAAGAGACTTTTCTCTCTCTTAGCAGGAACAGGTTAGGGCTGAGGTATAAAACATCTACCCAAGCCCTGATGGCTGATAGTGACAGTGCCTGATGGTGGCCATGGACTTTCACACAAACTGCTGTTGTGCATCTTGCTCTTGGCAAGTTGTAAATCCAGGGCCTTTCTTGAAGGCAGAGTAATCTATAGTTCCATGCCTCTTACCTTTGCCATTCCAGACAAAAAGTTTATTCTAGACTTAGAAAAATACCCTTCATCTGCATGTCCTTGCAAAGTTGCTGGGAGGGCTCCTTGAAAGGAGAGGTCATCCTGCAGACACCTGCCCTCCTTCCCTTCAGGGAGAGATGCATGGCTGCTGTAAAGGGGCAGCCATCAGTTTTGAACTGCTGGGAGCTCCTTAGGTGGCAAGCAAAAGTGATCGACAGGTTAAAGACTGTCAGAGCTGCTGTGCCTTAGTGACCTGTTCTGGGCCTGCCAGAGCACACCAGTTACACAGCAAGATTACACAGACAGTCACAACAGCAAAGGAGTGGAACTGCAGAGGCACTGAGTGACTTTGCCAGGCTGCTCTGGACTGAGCCAGGGCAGACATATAGTGTCATTTGTACCTTAGCACTTAGGTGAAGTTGTGTGGCTCACCCTACAAAAGGTCAGCTTAGGTCAGCAGAGAAACAAACCTGATGTTTGGACCTGTACCTGGCACTCTGCCTGCCAAGGTGCACCTGCTGTGGGTGCTCATACCTCGTGGTCTTGCTGCAGTCACTGGCCTGCTGGCAGCTGGGGCTGGTGAGGTGGCAGGGGTTGCTCCGGTGCTGGTGTTGACCTCTTCAGTGTTGACCATGTTACTGTTAGCACTAAAGTGCACTGGAGGAACAGTATGGGCTATGGAGGCAGGGAAGGCAGAAATAGCATCCAAGATCCAGTCTCTGAGTTTGGTAACACGTGTGTAAACCCCAGGCCGCCTGGCTTCAGCACATCCAATACCCCAACTCACAATTCCCGCCAGGAAAAACCTGCCAGATGGTTCTTGGCAAACCAGGGGCCCACCAGAGTCACCCTGCAAGAGAAGCCACATGGTGAGTTCTCCTTGGGGATGCACTGAGCTTGCCCTGGCTACCTTCAGCATTCCTCTACCAGCTGGGGTCTCTCTGTCCCTGTGTATCCTAACTCACTTCACATTTGCTCTGACCTAGTGATGAGTGGAGCATCTCTGTGCTGGCCTTTGGATGTTCCTCCATGTGGGCACACTGTCCTGCTATTACACAAAAACCTTGTGCCTTTTATATGCCAGAAGAACAAAGGATACTACCTGTAAAATCTAGGATTTAGCATTTCTAAGCATTTCTACTGCTTTAACAATTTGTTAAACCTCCTAAAGATTAATCCTAGCAGCCAGATAGTGGGTATTCACTGCCTGATACATAACCCAGGGAGACCACTTTGACATTTGCATCAGGTTTTCTTGATTTGGTCTATGGTTGGTTCTTGGTTATTGTGGGGCCCTGTGATGGACATGTGTTCTGTGAAGCTGGTAATACCTTCTGGGGATAAGATTGCTCTAGATCAATAATGAATACCCAGATGGTCGTGTTCATCATTCAACCTTAAATCTTCAACTCTTGGCCTCTTCTCTGATGTTTGTGCTGTATTTGGTGCAGAAGTATGAAGCACTACCACCAGAAAAGTGCAGATTTGTTAAGGTGGTTTCTGTTGGTTTCAAAGGTTCTACAAAACCAGAGAGACAGACCTGGAAATCACAGTTCTCCTCTCTCCATACTATGAAAGGCAGGCCTGTCTCCAGCTCACCACTTGCAGTTCCAGGATGGATAAAATCTAACTAAAAAATCCCACTCTGTTGTTCACCAAAAACTGTTGTGCATGTTTTAGTTTCCACTGCTGCCCTTTGCCCATCTGGATTTTGATCTGAAGACCTGTGCGAAATATTGGTAGGGCCAGCCCTGATGACAGCTGAGGAAGAAGAGAGAAGTAGTTAATTAGCTGAAAGAGCCCCTTAAACAAGTGTCCTGCTCTAAGCAGTAGAGAACATATCCTCATTTGTGTCTTGTGCAATCACTGATCTAGGTCCAAGGTAGGGCCTCAAACCTCAATGGGAAACAGTGACCATAGTGTCAGTTCTGCTTCTTGAATTGTCACTTGGTGCATTCTGGGAGGGAAAAGCCTTTTGCAGGCAGGTGTGCTGTCTTCTCTGGGCAAAGCTTACCTGGCAAGAGTCGACTTTCCCCTCCAGATAGCCAGCACACATCATCCTGTCTGTGAGGACGTGGCTGTAGAGACTGGAACATAGGTTCTGGTCTAGGAGCTCCACTGTTGCTTTCTGCAGGAACTCAGGTTTCACCACTGAATGAGAAAGACACGATAGTGAGCCCAGTGGAGGGAGCCCTGCACAGGCTCAGCAGCTCAGGCTCAGCCCACTCCGGCTGGCCAGAGCAAGGCCTGAGTTCCCCTCCCCAGTGCCTTCTGCCCCACTCACACCCCACCACATCTCCTCTGCTGCCTGCCATGCTTCACTTACAGAAATCCTCCTTGAGGTAGCCCCAGCCAGAGATGAGGCACTTCTTGCTGGTGGGGAAGTGATGTTCAGCATCTGGCAGGCACACAGGCTGGATGTACTTAGTGAAGGTCACAGGTCTCTTCAGCTCCAGCACGGCCACATCATAGTCAGCTGTGTCAGCATTGTAAGAGGGGTGTGGGATGATCTGTGAAATGTCCATTTTCACTGTGCTGCTGTCAGAGCCTCTGAGGGAGGTGGTCCCTGTGTAAGCTGCCCACATGGCTGGGTCCTGAAACCTAGAGGAGAGACAGTGGGGGCCATGTGAGCCTGCAGCCACATCACTGTCCTGCAAACCCAAGCTGCCTCCTGCCCATCCTGCCATCCAGGGGTGGAGGGGGGAAGGTGGCGTGACTAAAACTTACTCAGTAAAGCAGTGAGCAGCAGACACCAGCCACTTCTCAGTGAGGATGGCAGCACCACAGAAGTGCTCATTGTTCTCCCTCAGGCTGACCTGCCACGGGAACTCTCCCCTGGATGCCTCTGAGCCTCCAACTATCCTGCTGGCAGTCTGCATGGCAGGGCGATTGCCACAGTCTGAGGGAGGAGAAAGCCAGTGCATCAGCATCCTGCCACTGCTCCCCAGCAACACGCTCTGGGGGCAAGTGGGAAAAGCTGCTTCAGCTCTGTGTGTGCTGCTGGCATATACTCAAGCAGCAGGGTGGTATTTGGGATGTCACAGGGCAGCCTTTAACCTGCAGACTTGGGAAGAGCACTGCAAAGCACTGGGCCATCACAGCATCTTCCCTGAAACTTTCTAGAGCATGAAACTGTACAGCAGCATCCTGACTAGTTTGACAAGCTCAGCTACTGCCTCATGATCAGCTTCCAGCAGGTCATGGGCATGTGGCTGTTGTCCATTGTGCCAGCCCACCAGAAAGGTGAACCTTGGCATAGTCCATCACAGTTGATGGGACCAAGATGTTTCCAGGGCACAGTTTCCCTCATCCTGATAACAGCCATTTACTATTGGCTTGAAAAATCGTGTCATATCCTTGGCTCACTGCAGTGGTGTCCCAGCTATCAAGGTCTGCCAGCAGTGGGTTGTAGCTGGCCTCTACATCCAGAGACCTGCTGGGGAGATTCAGCACAGCCCATTTGGCTGTCACATTTAGGGCTTTCTTTTCACATACTGGATGTTGGAGAAGGTGGCTGCCTGTGTCAAGGGCAGTTCCCTGGGGACAGTCAGGCTTGAACCATTCATGTCTTCTGCAGTCCACATAGCAACTCTCCCCTGGCTTCCCCAGGGGCAACAACCACTGTATCCTTGTCCCTCTGCCCCCTGGCTGCCCCAGAGTCCCTGCAGGAGCTGCAGCTTGTTTTGAGCTTCCAAGCCCCTGGGCCACCAGGCCTGGAACAAGGTGGGGCACAAGTGCCTTTTGTATCTGGTGAGGAAGAGGAGGAGGCTGCAGAGTGCAAGTGGTTCTTCCTGATGCCTGGCTCTTACCTGTTTTCAGTCCAGGTCTGTGGGAAGAAACCTTGTTGGGACCTGGGACAAAGAGGAAGGAATCAGGATCAGCAAGGGCAGGGCGGCCTGGGGTCCTGGAACTGTGTTCCTGGGCTGGGGCTGCCACAGGTTTTGCTGCATCTTCCTCTCCTGCCTGGCCATCTCTTTGCCCACCTGTGGCCAGTGAGGTCCCTGCTGGGAGCCCTGCTCTGCCACGAGGCAGGGGAGGAGCAGCTCCCTACTGCCTGCAGGCTTTGGGGTGATGCACGTGCAGAGAGAAATTCCCAAAAGCTGTGGCAGTGAGCTGCCTCAGGAGCAGACTGGGGCTGAAGCTATGCAAGGCTGTTTGCCTAAAGCCAAGGGGACTCTCAGCACCTTCCATTTGGGCAGCACAAGGCTCCCAAAGATCCAGGGATCCTGCCCATTGTGGCAGAGGGAGCTGCAGAGGAGCCCACACCTTCTTGAATCCCAGGCTCATGTTTTTTTTTTAATTGGAACTCCATAGTCACAGAAAGAAAAGAAAATTTCTTGTCAGGTGGTTTCAGAGAGTAATTCAAATACGAGAAATAGCAGCCTGAGCTGGAGTTATTGCTACAACTGTGAGGTCTGCTAAGGGCTGCTCTGCACAGGTACATACAGACAGCCCAGCTGTTAACCTCCTGGAGCTTCATTTGCTGTCCCTCAGACTGATTCCAGGTGCTGCAAGAAAAGCCAAAGCAGTTACAATTTGTGCTTTAGCTTCTGTCGCTGCTGTGGCCCCTCAAGATGCTCCTGCAGAGCAGCAGGACAGCATCAGTGCTGGAGGGGTACTTGGGGACCCACAAATGCCTGTTAAGCAGCAGCCAAGATCTAGGCTGGTTTCTGCTGTTGCCTGGTGAAGCTGGAGCAGCTGGGAGCAGATCATTTGACCGGTTTGCTGAGTGGCTGGCAGCACCCGCACTCCTAGCACTGCTGCTGGGCACGGAGCCTGGGCAGGCACGCAGAGCCAAAGCCCCGCAGCAGCTTGGCTGGGAGCGGTGGCTCAGCGGGGAGCACGGGCGGAGCAGCAGCGCTTACCTTCGAGAGAGGCTGAGGAGATGGTGCCGTAGGCAGCCAGGGGAAAGCCCTGCTTGTGCAGGGCAGCTGCCAGCCCGTGCCTCAGAGCCTCCTCCTCCTCGGCAGAGCTCAGGGGCTGCGAGTGCCGGGGCGTGAAGAGCAGCCGGAAACGGACGATCACACCCGAGTTCCCGTTCCTAAGGCGAGACACGGAATTGAGGGGGACCTTGGCTTCAGGATCTGCACACGGGACAGGTTCCTGTGCTAGCTGTCTGCAGGGAACTAAAGGAAACAAATCTTATTCTTCATATTTTGATTCTTAATAATTTAATGTTTCACTGGAGATGTGCTCTTGGTTGAACTGGTCATGTGAATTTTTTTTTTCCTTTCGCCCAAAGCTGTGGTTGAACAAAATTGTTTTCCTCTGCCTTTCTGACTGGATTTCCAAATGAAAGAATCCAGAACAATGTTGCAATTTCAGATGAAAATCCAGCCTTGACCAAAAACCAGTTTCTCTTTGTAGTAGCTTTGACCAAGAGCACAGGAGTGAGTTCAGCTTTTTGGTGAGGCTTGTCAGAATGTGCAGCAGCATGAGCTGCAGGTGCAGAGACAGCTGCCCAACTCACCTGTAGCCCAGGATGGTGCAACCAGTGCAGCTCCAGTTCAGCTGGGACTCTTGGAGACTAGACAGAAACTGCAAAACAAAGAGTGATGGTCACACACTTACTGGACCCCAAGGAGGTGGGAATAGATGATGCCTGGAATTCTAATGGAATGTGGAGCTCTTGATGCATGGTCTCTTGTCTCTGTAAGCAGAAGCACCAATGTCCAGCTCGTATGTAGCATTTTTCCCACTCTGGCTTTTAGGGCATGAGGTAGTACATCCTTGTTTATGCCTTATCTCATTTGCAAGGAATAGGTCTGAGCAAACATTTCCCACTCCATGAATGTTTCTCAGGGTCCTGACAGGGTCTCTTGAAGTGCAGTTCAGCCCCATAGTGTACCCTCCTGATGTTTAAGAAGTCCTAGTTTTCGCCCTGCCCTTGGCACACAGATTCTGCTGGTGCTACCACCCCAGTATTTCATAAGTGTTTTTCCAGGAGGTCCAGATCAACTCACCAGCCTCTCAAGAGCAGGTGTCAGCACCCTGTAGTAGTCAGAGTTCTTCATCTGTAAGCTGCTGTTGAATGTGATTCCTTGCAGCTCCACTGTGTGCTCAAAGCTGGCCTCTCCCATGGAATGGCAGGCTGCCAGAAAGGGAAGGTGTCTGTCAGAGGCAGCTTTCCTCAGGGCTTTGTAACATGTATGTCATCATGTCCTTCAAACCCCCTCTTTTCAGCAGCTTGACTGTCCCTGACCATCCCAGCTGCCTCGGGGTGCCACAACCAGACTGGGATACACAGCGCCTGTGCACTAATAGCATTGTGCACTGAACTTGTTTGAACTTGAAAATAGTGGATTTTTATCAAGCCTGAGACAGAAATTCATGAACACATAGGTACAGACTGGCAACCTGAGATTGTCCCTATCCTTGCAGGAACTGCCTTGGTAAAGTTCTGCTGGGTCCTGTGACTGTGAAGGGATCTGTCAGTCATGCTACACTGGGTCTTCACTGGGGTGCTGGCCTGAGGTGGCATCTGGCCATGGGGCAGCAGAAGCAAAGGAGGGAGGTGGAAGAGGGAATGAGATGGTGGTATGCTCTGGAGGGGGACAGTAAAACAGGCAGTGCTCAGTGGCTGCAAGTGTTCGAGATAGGAAATGGCAGAGGCAGCAAGGTACAGTGACAAGAAATTTTAAAGTCACAGAGAGAGATAACAGGACATAATCATAGAATCAAGGAATTGTTTAGATTGGAAAAGACCTCTGAGGTCATTGAGTCTAATCATTCTACCAGCACTGCCAAGGCCACACTAACCCTGTCCCCTAATGCCATGTCCACGTTTCCTAAATCACTGCAGGCATGGGGAGTCCACTACTGCTCTGGGCAACCTGGGCCAGGGCTTGCCCTTTCAGTGAAAAAAAATTCTGAATATCCAATCTTAAACTCCCCTGGGCTACCTTGAGGTCTTTTCTTCCTTCCTGTCCCTGTTCCCTGGGAACAACCCAACCCTCACCTGTCCCCTCCTCTCAGGGAGCTGTGCAGAGCCACAAGGGCCCCTCTAAGCCTCCTTTTCTCCAGGCTGAGCCCCTTTCCCAGCTCCCTCAGCTGCTTCTGGTGCTTCAGCCCCTTCCCCAGCTCTGTTCCCCTCTCTGGACGTGCCCCAGCCCCTCAATGTCTTTCTTGTCATGAGGGGCCTAAAACTGAACTCTGGATTTGAGGTGGGGCCTCAGCAGTGCCCAGCACAGGGGCACAGTCACTGCCCTGGTCCTGATGGCCACAGTATTACTTCAGCAGAGCAACATCCCACCCAGCTTGAGCTGTCTGTGAGCTGACTGAGGATGCCCTCAATCCCCTCATCCAGACCACTGACAAAGACATGAAACAGGGCTGGCCCCAAAGGAACTGCCCTGAGGATCACCACTGGTCACCAGCCCCCAGCTGGATGTGACTCCATCCACCACCACTCTCTGGGCCTGCTCATCTAAACTGGTTTTTAACCAAGGAAGAGCACACCCATCCAAGCCATAAGCAGCCAGTTTATCTAAGAAAATTTATGGGAAATGATGTCAAAGGCTTTACTGAAGTTGAAATAGACCAGCTTCAGACCCTTTCCCTCATCCACTAGGCAGGTCATCTCATAGAAAGACACCAGATTGGTCAAGCAGGAAAAGAATAGAGCATATGTAGCATGAGACACTGAAGATAAAATGCTCCAAAGTCACATGAGCTAACTACAGCTTTTGTAGTTTTTGTTCATCATGCAGAAAGGTGTCTTCATTTTGTCCTCAGTAGGAGGATTTTGAGGATTTTTGCTATGAGCAGTGCAGACCACTTGTCTTTTGGAGCTGATAAGCTTACAGAACGTGCATGGCTGCAGACTCACCCAGCAGGATGCCCAGGCAGAGGGCTGTTGTGCAGCCCACCACAGCAGCAGCAGCAGTCACCTTCCAGCAGCAGGCCCCCAGTCTCCTTCTCTGGGTGCCTTGCTCTGGCTTTATCTGGTCCATGCTTTCTGAGCAGCTCTACAGATGGGCTCTGTCATGAAAAAGAAGAGGAGGAAAATTATAAGACTGGGATGAAATCTGTCATGCCAGCTAAGGTTACCCCAGGAGCTCCAAACGATGCATTGCCACGAGAAGTGAGAGAGTTGATATACACTGTGTCCCCTGAACGTGCCTTAGGCTGCAGTCAGGAGATTCAGGTTGTAGGAACTGAACTCATAAACCATAGTGGCTCCTCCCTGCCTGGGTCCCCTTCTTTGTCTTCCTAGGGGGCCACCACTGACCAGTGGTGCTCATTGTGTTTGTGTTGACAATGGCCATGGCATGAACCAGCCTGATGCCTCCATCTCCATGCTCTGCAGAGGCTCTGGATGAATCCTGAGCCAGTGTCCAGCAGCACAGAGCCTGCCTGGCAGCACCCTGTACCTGCTCTTCAGCAGGCAGTAACCCAGCTCTGCTCAGCAGCAGGGTTTGCAGGTCTGACTGCCCACTGTGCCAGGGTGAAAGGCACCTCAGCCCTAGCAAGGGCCAAACAGCAAGGGGCTTGACATCTTGGCTTGCTCCTTCTGCCTTAGACATCACCCCTCACAATGGTCCTAAACCCAGCAAGTGTCATAGGGGATGCTTTGGTGCTGCTCAGGAGTCATGGAGCTGAGTAACAGGTACAACAGTTGAGTTGTAAAGGTCAACATTTATCTCAGAGTAATCCTAGAGGTTTGCAAGCACAACTATACTGGAGTCACATCCTTAAACATGAAACTGCAGTTTGAAAAGACAGCTGTGGAGAGAAACCTGCCTGGGACTCTGGATCATGAATGGACCAGACCTAGTTGGCACTGAGTACTTCAGAAACCATTGTCTGCTCCTGCTGGACCATTCTGACCTGCCTATGGAAGTCTTGGCATTAGGCTACATCTATCCCCAAGGTGCATATTATATGGATTAAAACTCTCTAAACTTCACCCTGTAATTGTTTATGAGGCAGATTCCAGGGTGAAGTTTCATCTAGCCCAATGCTATTCCACATTTCTTGTAGGAATTCCGGAGGAATTATAAAATCACAGTGGGTGTCAAAGCCCACTACAGCATTTAGCTGAGAGCTCTCAATGCAGAGCCTGTAATGCAGAACCAATTAATATGTGCTTTGATTACTACCCTAATGGAAGGAGATTCTCCTTCCCTGTGGCCAGCATTGGCACTGGTGCTTCCAGTATTTTACCTCAAGTGGTTCTGCACCAGAAGCAAAGCTCCTTCATGTCACCTTTCCTGCCTCCACCTTTTCCTGGCCTTTGCTAGACTGGTTTCAGTATGTCAATGCTTTTCATGCACTGAAGATGCTTAGATGGGATATGGTGCTCCAAGTGTGAATTTAAAAATGCCAAAAATAGAAAGAATATCTGTCTTGGGTTTTTGTTTTGTTTTGTTTTGTTTTGTTTTTTTCCTCTGCAGTCTTGCTAGTACAAGCCAGACTATATTTGGCCTTTATTTGCACATCATCAACAATTGGGAATCACTAGGAATTAATATCTGTAATATCCATGGTCATTACATCATTCAGATAGGTTAGTATCTGCAACAAGTCTGGTGAGACAAGGATGGACACTGATTTCCTGTGGTCCTAAAATGTATTAAATTTCTGTATTAGTATTTCTCCCTCATAGGCAGAAAGAAGACACACAGTCCTTCTGTTCAAACTGGCAGACTGAAGTTGTTTCAGACAATTCGTGTGGTCAGAGTAGAAATCCACAAAAGTCCAACCTGCTTGGCCAAGGGTCCAGAGCTCCTCAGCTTCAGAGATTCAGAGATACTCAACCTCTAACTTTTGTGAGACTCAGATTTACAGGAGACGGCAGAAAAACTTGGAAATGGGGCTGTGCCTTCGGAGAGGCTGCAGAGCAACAGCCTTTTCTAATGGAAA